>NW_009636986.1:0-4350 GCF_000690535.1 Cariama cristata | reverse complement strand
GCCTGCCCGCGGTGGCCCCGCTGCCTGCACACCAGGGTCACTTACGCGCTCTTCGGGTAAATGTTTCCAGTTCTTTTGCAATCGTAGATGGTGAAATTGGCCTGGATAATGTTTTTGCTGTTGACCCGGAGAGCAGTTTCGACGACCACGTGGTCTGAGAGAATCAAGCCAAAGAATATTGGGTTGCAAGAGCCTCTCACTCATGCTTAGAAGACAAGACAGACCCTTGGGAAAACAAGGGCTAAATCTGATTTGTTTTCTCCAGGGCTCCCTCCGAGCTCCATTTCAGAGCTTGGACCATTCATCCTTTGCCCTCTGACTTTCAGCTCTTCCCTCTTAAATCAACACTTTACATCACCCTCACCAGAAAAGAACATTGCGACTTTCAGCAGTAAATTCCAGCGTGTTGTGCAAGTGTTAATTAGCAGAGTTAATTATTGTCTTTGCTTACAGTTGGTGCTAAATGATATTTTTTTTTTAAATGTGGTAATTAAAACATGTTAGTTATCATGTTTTAAAACCCTGCTCACTTTCCCCATGACAACAAACCCACAGAGAAACGTGGAAATCCCTTTTCTGGCTACTTAACACACTATACTAACTCCCCCTCCCCCCAGAATTGCTTAATTTTTTTTTTCTTTGCAATTTTGCCATATAAGCACCAGGGACAAGAGACAATGCCTCTTTCAGAATATCTACAATAAATCAGTGCATTGGATTCCAGAAATTCATTTGGACATTGCCATAACCAACAATACAGAACAGTTAATGATCTCCCATTCTTTGGATAGCTAGGGAGAATAACAATGCAGCTTTATAAACTTGCCTATGAAAAGTGGGATTTTCAAAAGGACTAGTTAATTCTTCTCCTACTGAAGTCAGCCGGCTTCAATAGAGCATTCACTCCAGGCTTGAAAGATGAAAATTTAACAAGCACTCAAGTCCAGAATTAGGCATCGAACTTCTCAGAAGGAGCCATAAAATGGGGCTGTCTCCATCGCTAAGTGGCCAGGATGAGATCTGGGCAGCTCGGCCGTCAAGGCTCGGCTGACTTCAACCAGATCTGCAGGTGCTTGTCACCTCTGGAACGCGGCTCCAGGGAGCCTCAAGACGGGCATCCCGCCTGGTACCATTGGAAAACAGGGGGATGCCCGAAGACCTCAGTCTGGCTTTTGATTGCATAAACAGGATTAAGAGTTTCTGAGCTGCCTTTAGGTATGCACTTGCTCTTCTTCCAGAACTTCTGCTGAAAGGTAGCGCATGTTCGGGAGGGGAATTACACAAAAGCAACTGAAAATATCAATATAAGTAGCAACGTTATTTCCCCAGGGCTAAAACATTTTTGGTTTAGTACTTACTAAATCTAAAGCAGAAGCTCTAACCAGACAAATCTTAATAAAATAAGTACATGAACTGGTTTTTAAATTCTGATGCTTAAAACAAAAATTGATAAGATTTGAAATACTGTCAATTCATGTCAAGATGGTGGAACTCCTACGCTTTAAAGTCATATGCCCTATAAAACAGAAGCAGCTGGGGTCTTTTTTTCCCTGTACGTGTTATCTGCACATACAATCGGAAAAAGAAAAAAAAGCCTATGAAACATTATGTCCGCAAAAGTGGTTAGAATGAACGGAGCTTGTTTTCCTCTACATACCTTGGTTGTCTGGAAACGCCGGATATTTCTCACGTGGAAGTAAACTGCAATAAATAAATTGGTTTACATAATCCCCAGCAACTCTGGCTACCGTGTGGATATTATTTCCATAGTCACATGAAATATTTGTTCCATTCAGGTTCGGGATAGTCCCATTTATTTGTATTATCAGGGCCTATATTGGACCAAAAAAGAAATCAGTTATTATCACAGAAAATTGTACTTACAATTTGTCAATGTTTTACAAGCTTTTCATAGGCTAGCAACTCCAAAACAAGTCCACAGATAGCTGTTTTCTTTCATTCTATGCACTGTGAACTCTAAAAGCCATCCGCATGCAAAACCTTGCTCCAGTAGTAAAAGCTCTGTGACCACGAACTCCAACACCTGTAGCTGCCAGGAAAACCCAGCCCAGGGCTTCCCTCGGAGGACGCCGGAGGCACAGGCTGAGCCCTCCCCAGCTGCCCAGGCTGCCCTCGACCCACGCTGCCGGCACAAGCCCTGTCTGTCCGCTCCCGCAGCCTCCCGGGCTGGGCTCCTCCGACCGGCTGCCTCCCGAAGCTCTGGGGAGGGAGGAAGAGGAGGAGGAGAAAGAGCAGCATAAAACTAACCCCTGTTTCTGAGTGCCTGAACCTCCCAGCTTGCACCAGTCTGTACCAGGGACTGGTGACGGGAGGTGTCGAGCTGGTGGGAGCCGGCCACAAGCCAGCATCCTCCACCGGCACACAAGGAAGGGCTGAGCCGGCCGCAGGGGTTTGTTTTTGCCGTCAGCCTCTCGGGAAGGGATGGGAAGTTTTGCAGAAAGGGAATACTTTTGAGGAGGGCGACTCAGGAAAATGCGTAGCCCACGTGCTCGGCTGGCTTCCCCCACCGTCAGCGGGGTGACCCCCTGGGGTCCCCAGCCCACCACTCCTGTGCGGCAGAAGTGGAGCCGGACCAGCGCTAGGGTCCCGTGGGATCCCTCTCTCCAGCTCTGGTCTGGGCTCTGCCCAAACACTGACTGTTTGTGAGTGACTTCCCCGTGTTAGGGCTGGTGAACAACTCTGGCACACAGATTTTTGCCATTGGGAGTGGGTCTGTCTTTAAACAAAAAATACTTTGATGAAAAGATTTAAAATATTGTCAAAAATACCAACAATACAGAACCAGAAAATAAGTTCATTCAGCCGTCTGCAGCTGATCTTCTGTATTTTGCAATTTTGCAAATCTCTCCAGCGTGTTTAGCGTAGCAGCTTTAGAAGCCCTGCTCACCTACAGGCTCAGCAGCTGGTGTCCTGCTGGCTTCCAGGGTCTCCAGGTGCAGGAGGTCACCTCTGGGCACTTTTGGGAACCCTGGCTTGACTCAGTAGCATACAACAGAGCTCAGCATCCCCACGACCCGTATCTGAGACACGAGGAGCTGTGCTGCCACGCTAGAGGAGCACTGATATTTATCAGCCCTGAGAGCAGGTAATGACTCTACGGGACGCTGCACATGATTAATTTGGTATTCACATCAAACGCACCGGGTTCTCTTTGTCGATGTTAATCTCGGGCTCCAGGATGGTCATGGAAGGGCACTGCTGCACTCCTTCACTTGCACTCGCCCAGAAGTTGGCCCCTGTGAAGTTCATGCATTCGTGCTGCAGAGAACACCTGCAACGAACAGGGGAACAATTCATGGTTGATTATTTTCAAAACAGGTGACAAAAATGTTGACTTCCTTGTGAGGGAAGATCCTGAGAAAATCCTGTGCCTGCATCTTTGTCCTCCATCCATGCAGCTAAGCCTAAAGCTTTGCTGCTATATTTAAAGCGTCTGGTTGCCACGATAAGAGCACGTACTCCCACCAGCATCAACGGAGCACCAGCATTCAGGGTAAGTGAGAGCAGGGCCAGGCTGAATCCAGAACTGAACAGGAGAAGGTGACATTTTGTCCGACTTCTTCGACTTGTAAACACGGAGTCTGATTTTGTAAATCCCTTTTTAAGTGTTGATTGCCTCCTACTCATAAATAGTAACTGTAAGGGCAAAAGACAGGGTGTTGGCTCTCTCAGTCCCATGGTTGGATGCCTGCAAGATATTCCCTGCGCTGGCAGCTGACTGCAGCATAACAATGCAGCTACAGTTAAATCCTGGCTCTGAAGAGCATCCCAACCATTTGAGACCAGATGCAATTGTTTTTAAAAGCACATATTTCCTAAGGAATGGACAAAGACTAAAGGTAGTGTGATTGTCTGGAAACATAAAAGGCACTAGAAATTCTTGCCCAGGCTTGAGGACCAAAGGACCCGCCAAAGCACACTAGGACACAACCAGTCCTACCTGGTCTCCATCGTGCACCACCCGCAGTAAGCGTCAGCGGCAGCCAGACACTCCGTGCACGTCGAGTACTGGTTGCAGGCAGCCACCTTCATCCGTGTCATCTGCACAACAACAGCACAACTGCTTCCAAATGTTTCACAACACCGCAGAAACACTCAACCTGACCAGGATGCTCCGGTATGGCCCCATGTAGCTAGTGATGAGACACTAGTGTCTCAGGCTGCTTTACCTGCTAGCCTGGACCAAGCCTTACAGAGCAGAGAACGAGGAGCAGATCCTGGCACCGTCACCCTCCACCCCACACCGCTCGGAGCTGGGTGGTCTCTGTAAGACCGGCCCGCACGGGGACCAGCGCAGGCAGCTGCCCGCCGCCCTGCCGGTGCCCGCAG
>NW_009636985.1:30103-30363 GCF_000690535.1 Cariama cristata | reverse complement strand
ACCGTCGTTCCTATGGCGAGAGACTTTGATGTATGATTTTGGAACAATCAGCATTTTTTATTAATTAAATATTTCTGAACTTTAGCTTGGAAATTACATTTTTGGCGACTCGCCGTTGAAAACAATACTTATTCACCCGGCTTGGATTTAACAATGAACAGCATTTGCTAGCGTGTAATGCAGAAGCCGTAATTTGAGTGCCTAGTGGCTTCATTCACGTAGGCTGGTTTACCCCGCTAGACTACGTTTTCCATGACGCA
>NW_009636985.1:0-30059 GCF_000690535.1 Cariama cristata | reverse complement strand
CAAGTGTGCCGGGCGTTAAGGTCTAAGAAGTCCAAACGACATCGAGTTGACTTGAAACTTGACATCTACTTTTTGTTTCCACCAAAACCTCAGACTAGACCGATAGCTTATTTTCTGAAGAGGGGATTGGAATGCTTTGCAGACACTGCGTTTTCTATTAGGAATGGATGGGAAATTGAACGAACTGTATCAGACTTGCTGACTTCAATTTTTAGAGAAAGAGTAGCAGAAACCTGAAGATAGTTTAGAATATGCAAGTATTGGCTTTTTTATGTGCCTGTAACCTCTTAGACAGTAGCACTGATTTGACATTTCACAGGTAGGTGTATATATTTCACATCTAGGTATACTTTTTTTTTTTTTGCTTTTTCTGCTGTCAGTTGCTTATACTAAGAAAATGACTGATGTTTTTTAACCAAGGACTTTAAACTGCAGGCTGCAGACAGGGCCTGAACTATGTTCCACATAGTTTAATTTTTGTATGTACTGCAATTCGTTTTTTCTTCAGGATCATGAGAGCTACCTTCTGGGTAAGAAATGAGTTTGAACTGATGCTTGTGCTTCTGAGTGTAGACCACACAAAGCAGTTACTCTTGAGGTGGCAGTTTCCTAAGTCCACACATACCTTGCTGGAATATTAACTGGCGGCTTCCTCATTTTAGGCATGTATTTTGCAGGTGATCTACTGGATTTATAAACTTAACTCCAACTACATTCTGGAGATGTTAGGTAGCCTGAATGCTGCAGGCCAGAGATGAGGTTGTAGTACTTTCTTTTGCTATTAATACAGTATTGATTTCAGTATTTCTGAGAGCAGAGAAATGGAATAGATAGAAGTTAGAAAAAGAAGAACTTCATGATTGCGTATGTATGAGAAGAGAGGAAAATTATATTTGATTTTCACCCCATCATCACTTACTCTTTGTTGATAATTGTTCATATCTCGAAGCAATATTTCTTCTCTGTTTTTCTAGGGCTATTTCTGTTTTAAACAAGTGTCTAGCAAGTCAGTGAAAATGCTCTTCCTAATTGGGTAATGGCTGTTCTTTACCAGGTCTTAGCCACCTGCTGCAGTAAAAATAACACAGAAATGCCACTGGAAGAATTCTTCCCGTCATAGTAAAGAAGCTTCACAGTAAGAATTGAGAAATAAGAAGAGTAAGAGGAATGCAAATGAACAGCAAAACATCCATAATAAGCAGAAGTAGCCCATGTGTCAGTTATCTGAACTTAGTTGTTGTTCTGTCTCTTCAGATCTGGGCAGAAGTTATTAAATTCACTTAAGAAATCCCAGAGAAGAGCAGGTGGAAAAGCCCATAGATCCACCTCTTTCATCCATCCACCACTCAGCAGGCATAGCTACTTCCCATTAAGTCTATGAATATTAACAGCTACACAGGATGCTGGTAAAGCTTTTTTATTTGGGGCTAGGAAACACATGAAGAGGTAATGGCATCTTTGCTGTTAACATTCCGCCATAAGCACCAGGTGTGCTTCTCCTTGGGCTCCCTCTGCTCTGGTGTAGCCCCGTAACAGTTTGCAAATTACCATCTGAGCCTGAAGTTCCTTTGTCCTTCCAGTTTTGCCCTTTGAGTTCCTTTAACTTTCTGAAAGCAAGTGAGAAGATATGTTAAGTGCAGGGAAGAAATTAAAATGTGTTAAAGTTATACCTTTAACTGTATTTTAATTTCTAGTTAGTTTTTCTTTTGGTGGATGTTCTTGTGGAAAGACCTTGCTGAGCTGGCCGTTTATTTCCTCTTTTTCTGCCTCACAGTTTTGGGAGGTCTGTATTCCAGAGCTACGCAGAGAGGAAGGAGTGGCTGCAAAACAGCAACCTTAACTTGGTTAACTTCCTGTATGGAATCAAAGGCTATTCTATGAGCTGCTTAGAAATATACCCTTGGCCACCACTCAGTGAAACTCCTTCTTAATGATCTTTCAAAGTGTTAGGCCACTTGCAGTCATTTTTGTTCATTCCAGTAAAGATCACGTACAGCTGCACAGTTGTCTTTGTATGAAGCAAATAACGATCTAAATATGGAAGAATGGGTGGCAGACAACCTAATGCTGGCCAACACAAGTCACCCTGGTGGTTAAGACTTATCTGGAAAGATGAGACTCAGCATTCTCTGCACTGAAGCTGAACAATGCACTGCATAAAATATGTCTAAACCCTGGGAGGGTAAGGGGTCAGAGATAAAGAGGAGGAAACTCAGGAAGGGAGGCTGGATGGTTCTCAGAGCTAGAGCTTTAAGAAAAAAAAAACACAAGAAAAATTACTTGAGGTGACAGCACTAAAATAATCAAATACAAGAAAGACGGATGGGCCTACTGAAACAGCTGAATGCACAATGCTAAACCAAGCTTTTTTTATCCTATTCCTTTAAGCTTTTTTAGATAACTGGGCACTTCAGTTCTTACAAGAGAGCTGTAAGTTTTACGGATACCAAATGTATTCTAAGCTTGAAAAAGCTTGAAAAACACTGCTGTAGGTAAAGGTAGGGAGTATCACTGCGCTTTGCAGTGTAGTGACTCTGGAAATTCAAATACGGGAAAAATGGACAGTAGTGATGAGTGTCGATGAAGTTATCATCTTAAGATTGGTCAATGAAGAAAATAATGTAGCTGGTCAATATCTTGGGTTTTACAATGTTTTCTTAAAATAGTTTCCTCCATTATGTTCAGAAACTATTTTTAACTTAAGGAGTTAAAAAAAGAACATTTGCCTTTTTCTAGCCTTTTAAATCAAATACTCTAGGATAAATATTGCGAGCATTTTGGAGTCTCTCTATTAAAGTGAAAATAAACTAGCAGCACTGAATGAGCCCTTTCAAAGTGCAGCTTTTTATTCTAATGAAATTCCACAATGATTCCAAAACTGTAGTCAGAGGCTAGAATCTAAAAGCATTTAGGAAAATGTACTTAAAATACTAAGCATACTTTACCACTATTCCAGAATAATGAAAAGGAACAAACATCTTAATTTGAGCTAAATCCTCTTGACATTCATTTCTGTGTCCTCTGCCTTTTTGTGGCTTGATACTTGACGTATGAAGTCATTCTGAGATGGACTAAAGGGGAGGGCATTGTGTGTGCCATAGTCCCAGAGCTGTATGAATTAATGCTGCTCTGTATTTCCTCAAGGAATGAGCACATTCAGTTTACATTTATTGAGAATAGACCTTGGGAATGAATTATTTCTTCCTTATAAGGAGCCTTGTGTTGGGATATCTGCTGGGACAGTTTAGCTCACTACTACGTTACTAAGGATAAAAGCATCACTGTTACAAGTGAAATGATAATGTGCAAGTGACTTCTTAAAAATCAAACATGTTGAACTGATTTAGAGGGCTCAGAATTTCAAAGTCTTGGAATAGAGCAATAAGAGTGTCTCACCTTTTTTTCAGAATTTTAACTTACTTATCATTTGCAAAAAAGTCAAAAGCAGAAAATCCTGTCTCTTGAGAGGACTCTAGATTTAACGTCCCTCTGGGTTTGTTGTGATCTTCTGTAGATGTGAGTTGCAGAAATCATGAATACTCGAGATAAAAACAGTGTTATTCCTCTTACAGGCTTTTGTAAACTTTATTTTTAAAGGATTTTATTTGTCTAATATCAAAATAAAAGCAAATTTAATTAAAAATTCAGGTTTTAAAATAACTTTCTTATAGGTATTCTTTCTCCTGACTGCAAATGCATGCATCTAATTGTGGTGAAGTGGTTAAAAAAAAAAAAAAAATTACTCAAAGCTTTATCCTCTTCTGGTCAGAGGTCCTCCACCAGAAATGTGATAGGCCAGTTCAGAATTTAATCAGGTGCAAAATGTCACCAACTGGTCTACCAGCATGTGTAGGAACACCTCAGCACATGGAATGTCCAGGAAGTGAAGTGGACTGGTGGTCTAAAAGGAAACATTATTGCACTGCCTTCTTATGGATAAGCCTCCTACACTAACAAACCTCCTTTTTATCTTCTCAGGCTTCCTCCGTTTAAACTACACTTTACTTTAGACTTCCTTGCATTAGACCAAATAACTACCTTGCTGTGGCAGGCAACATAATAATTCTTGGACAGAAACTCTGCAAGAAGAAGGGCAAGCAAACCTCAATCTGCTAGTGTCAGGAACAAAAGGTATTGCTTAACTACATTTTCACCTGTGGCAAAGAAAGAAAAAACTAAAATTCTCACAAGTGCATTATCCAGGATGCTAAGTGCTGGCAGAATGGCTTTAAAACTGGCTTTAAAGCAAAAGAATCCCCACCAAACCCCACCCCCCAAAAATCCAAATTCAAACCCAAAAACCTTGTTTCTCCCATTTCCAGAAGTCTGAGTTGTCCAGGTTCATTTGTGATGGCAAAAGAGCTATACTTAAAAGGGAACAGCTTAAACATGCCAAAAACTGAAGCTCCTGCCCATGCAATATAGTGATGTGGTGCATATCAGTAGGACCCTTGCTGTGCTGAGGCTTCCTTGTCTCCACCAGCACAGCCAAGGCAGGAGTGCAAGGAAGAGGAAAGTATAGCTAACTGGCCAGCAATTGCTTTGGATATTTGCCAGTCTTCTGTGAACTTCTTTGCATTTAAAAACTGTAAATGAGGACCCACGGAAAGTATGGAGGCGGAGAAAAGGCAGAGATAGCTAAGCAACACTTAAATGGTTCCTGTTTAAACAACTGGCATGCTTTTAAAAAGCTTGGGTACAACGTCTGCCTCCCCTGACTTGGTCACCAGTGATTGCATTTAGCAAGCTAGGAAAACTGAGCTGGATTTTAAGATTTTTTTTCTTAACAGCCTATTTAAAATTTGATTGCTACTGGTACTTAATTTCTTAGTTTACAAGTATTTGAACAATATTACAAACCTGCCTCTAGCTTTGCTGGGACTGAAACACCCAGTCAGGATTTACAGACGACACTTTTCTTGGGTTGTATCAGAGACCAACTTACAAGAAAGTGCTCTAAATATGAGGACTTCTATATAATTCAGAGACCGTATGAAATTAGAGACTGAGATTTTTCTGTATGGCAGAAAAATTATGCTGTGCCATCTGGTCAAAGAGGACTATGCAGTGAGGAATAATTAATAAAGACTCAATGTGAGGGTATAACATTTTCAGGAGTGGTTTTCACTTTTTTTTTCCACCTAGATTTCATCTTCTATTTGTATCTGTATAGTAGTATTTGGTGTCAACTCCATCCTTAAGCAAAGTGCCATTTAAGTACTTTGTGGGTTGGGTTTAACTAAGTAAAACTTGGGCATTTGTCTCAGGGCTTTAGAAAGTATTTGAAATTTTGTAGCTAAAGTGTTAGACTGATGTGTACTGGTTTTACTAAGTTATCCCTGCAACATGAAGTGACTGAACTGTGGAATACTGCAGCCATTTGGAGCAGTCAACTTTCAAAGTTAAGCGCAGCATATTCACTTATATCTTGGGTGATGCTGATTATTTTCACCTTACTTTATAGCCTAGCTGTAAATATTTTCATTGTCTATTTGCCTGTTTCTTCTTTCTCTTTCCCATCTGCCTTTGACCATACTTTAGTGCTGCCAGTTCATTGTACACTGTACTGCTCTGTCCCAACTAACGCCCCATAAACTTTCCATCTACTTACCTTCCTTCTTCCTGTTCTTCATGTCCTGCAGTCTTAGGAGTTGTACCAGAGCTACTATCTCAAGCTAAGCCTTGTCATCAAATTCAGAAGATGGAGATAAGCTATAGTTAGAGCTCTGCGGTAAAATTTTGTCAGACAAACCAGTACTTCCTTCCACTTCAGTAGTTTCAAAGGTTTCACTGGAATCCCTTTCATGGAGCAGGGATTTAATTTTTTTTTTCTACTGGTCTGTCACTAAACAACATCTAACTTTTGAAGTTGCTCTGAATAACATCCAACTTCTGAAATTGCTTCGAATAGAAAAGGAGAGCATTCTTCTTTTTCCTCTTTTGTGCTCTAGGGATTAAGATGAGCTGAGAGATATGCCTCTGTTGCACTTCGTCACTTGGAATAATAGTGGCACAATGTACACAATGTACTCTTACATTTCCAGAAAGTTGGTACTTTAAGCCTCTTCCAGGGGGGTATTAGGAGTTGCAAGAATTTGGCAATTTTACTACTGAAAAAGAAGGGACCCTTAATACATATCCATGCTTCTTTGCTTCAATAAATTAGGCAGAACTCATGGCACAGCTGTCTTATTGCTAGACACTGTCCTCTGCTGGGCTGTGTTGGGGTCCTTCAGGGGCAATAGATACAGGCACCGTCTGTGGTGTGGTTCAAATGCTCCAGGAGATACTGTGTTGGATACTGTGACTGCAAGCTCAGGCAGATGTCACCATCAGTCATCCTGCGGATGTTGTGATCCATGAGCAGGAGGGGTAGAAATCTATTCTGGTGTGTTCATGTAAAATACATTTTTTAGTGGTTCCAAAAAATGGAGCCTCTGGGGAGGGACAGGACTCTATGGATCCCGTGAGTTCATCCAGTTGTGAAGGTTCGATGCTATGTTACTGCTCCCCCAGCCTAAGAAGATAGAAGAATCTCTCTAGTACCCTAACTAAGAACTGCTTCCCAGTTAGCAATTTTAATATGTGCTTCTCAGCTTTGTTACAGACAGCACAAACATCACCTTGTTCTTCTGTGGTTTCAGTGGTTCTGAGCAGCAGCAAAGCCTGAGCATGGTTTTCACTGTGCTCAGGGCAGCAGTGCAGGCAGCAAAGCTCTCCATATGCACACTTGGACAACCAGTACGGAGTCAGTTTGCACCCTACTCTGACCTTTCAAGTTACCTCTGCAAACATAAAGGCTTTGATTTTTGTTATTTAAAACGAAAGTTTACTGACTGCAGTTGAACAGCTGCTTTTGAAGTTCACTAGGAAAGCTAGAGATCTTTTCTTTAAAAAGAAAGTAGGAAATCACTAGGATATGAGGAGTGGAAGAACTGAGGAAGAGAAGGGTAAAACTAATGCAAGTAAGGTTTGAAGGATGAATGTATAAGCCCAGTCCCTTGACAACTCCACCCTCTAAATGGCATTTACTGCCAGGGAAATTGGATCCACCCTGGACTGACTCTAGTGTCAGGAAAATCCTCCTAAAATAGCTCTGGGCCTTGCAAAAGTTGCAGTTTCCTCTCCCAATAATTGATGCTGTGGTGACAACCTCCATCTGGTACTCATGAGTTGCAGTCACCACATCTGCTAAGGAGAAGGCGGCAACTTTTTCCCTTTGCTGAGGATCTCCTGCCTTGTCTGCAGTGATGGTCCTAGGAGTGAAAAATTGCCTGCTAAGTTTGAGTGCTTCTTAAAAGGGATGGTGTCTCCTATAATGACAAGTGGAAATGAAACTGCAGCCTCTGCTTACTGAAATTTGAAGAAGTATAAATGAAGAGGAACCAGTTTAAGAGTACCTGGGGATTGGTCTAAGTTCCATTATTACCATTGAATGTGGGTTTATTTCATACTGTTTACTAAATGGAGAGTATAACCATGGCAACGTTCAGGACCTGCTCTGTATGGATCTGCCACCACGAGACTGAAATTAGCATTCAGAAGATAACCGTTTGAAAGTAGCTTGACAACTGAAAAATAATGTTTCAGACTACAGTTTGGATGAGAATACACTTTAGCATCTGCAGAGTGAAAATTACACAAAATTTGGTACTTTGGTTTATGCTGATCTCAGCAAGAGTATTGGTAGTATCATTTGTGTAGATCTTACCTTGTTGAGTGAAAGCATAATGGTATAAATACTAATAGTGGCGATTCTGACTAGCCCCATAACAACCATAATTTTGTGTGAAGTGTACTAAAAAAATACAAATACTACTAGCGTTTTATGCTCAACTGTAGTGCAAAGACAGTTAAAATCTTTTTTCCATGTTTACTTGGAAAAGAAATAAAGAAAGACAATTCCTAAACAAGATGAAGGTTCTACTGTCTGCATATAAAGAAAAAAAGGTGTGGGGTGAATGGGAATAAGGAGAAGAATATAAAAAGAAATTCTAGATCTGAGTTAGTCCTTGGCTGTCCCAAGTATAAGCTGTTGATAAACTTAGTCTAATAAATACTTCTTGTTGTTGCCTGTTGTAATGTTCTTGCAGAAATATTTTATACGGGAAGTTGTGGTCTGGCAGAATGAAGGTGGATTGAATTATAGCTTGCTTCTTCATGTCTCTCCACAGGTCACTTCATTCTGAAAGGAGCAGAGTCAACGTAACTACACCTTTCTCATTGAGTCATACCAGCTGTTGCAAGTAATGCTGAACAAAAATAATTCCCTGGTTGCTCTGCCTGCACTTCGTGGTTAACGTCACTGTTTTTGTTTCAGTCAGTCTCTTCTTTTGTGTGCATCTGTCACACAGCAGGACAGACATGTTTCTGTAAATAAGCTTCACAAGTCATTTAGGAGATTTGTAGGAAAATACTGAACTGCTTTTAAGTAACTTTTGAAAGTTGGCTAGATTTTAAGCTGACTCTGCCCTTTCAACAGATGCTCAGAACAGTGACTGCTCTTTATTGCCTCAACACCCCGTCTTGGGATAACACATCAGCCAGTCTGATGGAATATTTTATATAGAGTTACTGCTTCCCGTCAGTCACTGCTGTACATGGCAATTACGTCGGCAAAGAACACAGCATCATTCATGTCGCCTGCTACCCTCATGGCTAGAGGTTGTACATTTAGGGAGGGTTATGTTAGTCTTAAGAATCATATCAATCTATAGAAATGATGGAAATGTTGCTAGTAAAACACAAAAGGCTGAATAATTCAGTATTTTTTTCTTTTTGAAGCATATGGGTAAACCCCAAACTTCTATCACTTCACAAGGTGAGAAAACCCATCCAATTCCAGCTGTAACTCCGAAGCGTGTTAGCCATCAAAGCTAGGTTTAAAGTAACACATTCAGATATCTTTAATTCTGTGTTTATATTCAAACCCACCAAACAGCTGTCTGCATTGGTACTGTTTGTTTTCAATAAATTTGAAACTGGGAAAGAAAATCCAGAGGATCTGACGAAGTTAAAGGTACTGGCAGTAAAAAGGGTGAAGAGGACAATCCAGATGATTATTGGCTAGCATCCATGTAGGCAAAAAATGTATAACCAATATGTAAGCTATTAAAGGAAATCAGTAGAACTAATGTTGGTCAATATGGGTATGTGAAAAAGAGATCTGACTACAGTGTTATTAAACAACATACTTGATTAAAATTACAGTGTTTACATAACAATAGTGCTTATGTAATACTTAGACTTCTTCCAAACATTTTGACTTACCACTGCATGACAGTTTTTATATGTCATGCTAATTTGATCAATATGACCTATTAATTAACAGAATATTGGTTAACTGACAGCTGAAAACAAAATAGTAAATGGAGGATTCTAACTGAGCAAGTATATTCCTATTAGGGTTATTTTAGGAATTGCTTTTGACAATGTGTTATTTAATGTTTGTTTTAAATTACATCAAACATTGTACAAAATTACTAGTGATACTCATAGATGACCCAAAAAATTGGGGATGTAATAAGCAACAAAGATAAGTCATTGATTCAGTCCAGATGACTTTATTTATAAGTTGAGGGCAAGAAAATGAGTGTTTCGTGTATAACTATTAAAGTATGAACATCTCTGAATAGTGAAAGCAGACTGTCCTTTTTACCTGTACATTTGGTCTGCTTGCTGAATACCAGAGCTCAAGGATGGAGAAGACATCCAAATTTGAGGGCACTGAAGGTCAGTTGAGCAAGGTGTTCTTAAAATAAAATTCCCTAGCAAAGTTTTAGGGGAGTCTAAGCCTCCAATTTGTTTTCCTGGGTCTCTTTGTATATCATGGTGCTCAGTTATGTTACATGCTTAAACAACTTTAGTTTGGCATCTCAGAGTAATGCTAAAATGTCCCCATGCTATAGATTGACTCTACTTTTGAACCTTGAAGCCAGTCTTTTTAAATAAGTCTTATACCATAGATGCATCACTACTTCTGTTACCCTTTCTCTGCCTTGCATAGCCTTTTCACAGGTATTGATACAGCTGTAACAAATAAGAGAATAAAACCATGTCTGCAGATAATTCCCATAGTCTAATCATCAGTCACAGCTAATGCTGCTGTTGCCTTTTTCATCTTCAGAAATTTGTGTTTTGCTGGACCTAAGAAGAACTGAAAATGCTGGTTGGAATTTTTCTTCTGTTAACAAGTTTTTATTTGGGGATTTGGAGGAGGAATGAAGAGGTGCAGAGAGACTTGTCGAGGAAGGTAACAGTGAGTGAACTCTGAAGTAGAGTGCTTCGGTCAAAACACCTCATGTAATTCTTGACTATACAAAGAGAAATCTCGGGGGACTACAAAGACAATACTAGTTATATGTTTGGCACTGAAACATTTTTTGTTGGAATTTACTTTGTCCAGTTTAGGATTCAAGAAGACTGTTGGTGGATAGAAAAAGTTGAGAGAAGAGCCAGAAAAATTACTGATTCCTGTGGTGTGATACAGGAAGTTTGTCTGTTTGTCTGTCAGGTGTATTGACTGCAGTCCAAAAGTATCTGCAATGAAATAGAAACTTAATACCTGGCCTTTCCATCTAGCTGACAAAGACCTAACAGGATTGATTGCTGGATGTTGAACCCGAACAAAATCGGACTAGAACCGAGTGGTGCAATTTTCCCTAAATAATGAGCAGTTAACCTTTGGAACAGTTTAATGAAAACTATAATAGGCTTTCATCTGTAGTAGTTTTAACCTCAAGAGATGTCTGTCTTAAAAGACATATTCTAGCTGAACTCAGCAGTAGTTCAGGAAATCTCAGGGACTTCTGTGACAAAACAGATCAGTCCAGATGGTCACAGTGGATGTTCTAGCCTTATCTTTGATGGAAACCAAGGTGGTTCTTCCTTCAGCTCTGCTATGGGCTTACTTCATGATCCATTTTTTTGCCTATGGATGCTAACATTTGTATTGGAACTTCAGTGCAGCTGCAGCAGTTTAAGAAAGGGCATAATTGTCTGTGAATGGTATAGTGTGGCAAGGGATCTAGACTGCATAAAAGCCTGTTCTAAAGATGTACATGGAGGAGAGCGAGCCACACATGGAATTTTAACACTCCTTTTTCATGTTTATTCCAATTTCTGAACAACAGTCTTGTGAATTAACAGTGTATCTGGTGATTCTGTGCCACTATATAAGCTTGTGGTCATAAACAGAAGGTGGAGTACTGTTTTGAATTAACAGTCTTAGCTCATGTATTAATTCTTGTATGCCAGTATGATTTTAAATGCACCAAGAGTATGTCCATATCAACACTTGTGTTTTTAGCTTGTCCAAAACTTGCAACTTGTGTTCGGGCTCTTATTTGTAAAGTGATATTTAGTCCTTCAAATAAAAAGCGCAGAAGTAATTAGTAACATTAGCTTATCATTATTTACAGCAAGCTGATTCCATCTTTGTGCATAGAAAACTAAAACAGTATCCTTGCTTGGCTGAAAACCTCCTTTCTGCAAGTAATAAAAAATGCAACTGTCCCTTACAATGGCTACTTCAGCCTTCTTGCAGCTTGGGGCAAAACCACATTGGCAGAACGGCAATGTCTTGTCTCTGATTGCTATGAAGCCTCTCTGAACTCGACCTGAATATGAACTTATACAAAAGGGACCTCTGTGCAGTGACAAGAGCTTGAAAACAGAGTATAATTACATAAGAAATTTAAAATAAGTTGAGGAGCATGTTTCAATGAGATCAGCATTCCAAGTAGTCCCTAACAAGAACTGGATATTTGTATCTCTGTTGCCACTCATTTTTCTTTATGACTGAATTTTTCTGTTAAGCTTCTTCCAAGCTGAAACCTTATACCTGATAGCAATCCTTCTTACAAGGGACTTTTTACAAGGGCATGTAGTGATAGGACAAGGGGCAATGGCTTTAAACTGGAAGAGGGAAGATTTAGATTAGATATAAGGAAGAAATTCTTCACTGTGAGGGTGGTGAGGCACTGGAACAGGTTGCCCAGAGAAGCTGTGGATGCCCCCTCCCTGGAAGTGTTCAAGGCCAGGTTGGATGGGGCTTTGAGCAACCTGGTCTGGTGGAAGGTGTCCCTGCCCATGACAGGGGGGTTCGAACTGCGTAGTCTCTAAGGTCCCTTCCAACAAAATCATTCTATGATTCTATGATTAACAGGCTTTTGGTGCAAAGTTGGCCTTAGTGTCCTGTGCAAGTCTCCCAAGTTCTTTAATTACTTTGATAACTGATAAAGAAGGGATTCATTTAAAAAAAAAAAAAAAGAAAAAGCATCACAAAGGACCCTGTATTTTCCTGTTCCATGTTGAAGAAACTAATAAATTGCACGATCTCAAAACATCAAGAGAAGGAAGAACCATAGTAGTGCCATGGAAGTAGTAGGTAGCACTGGTCACCTCATCATTGCAGTACTGAATGGGATGGAGCTATGCTAATTGCTGCCCTTGGTATCAGTAGCTCCAGGGCTTAGCCTCTATTCAGATGAAATGAGTTTCTCACTAAGCTTCCAAACAGTATTTTACTACTGAGGAGATTCTTTATTGTCTTTTAGGAGTAGTTTTTCTCTTTTACTTTCTTATCAGACTGCCTTGCATGTTCTTTGTAGTTTCACTGGTCACCCCTCATTGAGGAGTACATGTGATGTGTCACTCCTTCCTCATTCATCTTTGCCTCAGATAGCTGTTCGATTATACTTAAACTACTTTGGAAATCTACAGGTAAGCAAAGCATCAGATTTCTAAGTAGGCCTTATGTCACATGCCTGAACCTCTTGGCTGGGTGGTGTTATGTTCCATGCCTTGGGAACTCCAGTTTTGGATTGAGTGCTTCTAAGAATCATCTTTAACTTTGGATCTTTGTGTGTTCCCTGCATGGTAAAGACTCTGCCTGGCAACTCTCACCAAGGCAGGAGGCTCCAAAGTATGTCGTGAGATGATGGCTTAGTACCTCCTGCCTCCAGAGCTGATTTTTGCCTTCTCCCGCGAGAGTCTTGTGTCTCAGATGCTATTGTTTGTGTTGCAGCAAAGTCACAAGGAGACCCCTTGCAAAGCAGTGCAGCGTTTGCTGGTCTACGCACAACTGCACTTGACCATCATTTCCCCCTTTCTCGTGGGCATCTGAAGAAACAAATTTTGATCTGAGGCCATGGGGAAAGGAGGCAAAACCTTCTCTATCCTCCTTTCCCCAGTTTTGCTTTCTCTCTTTGCATTCAAAGAGGTTTCTCTTCTGAAAGAGCCCAAGTCTTTTAGACTTCTGATGAGACTTTCCTGGGAAACACACCAGGCTTATGTCAAAGTGCTGTGATAACGGTCAGTTGTTTGTAGCAGCAATGTAATTACTCTGCCAGGCTGGAAGTATTCCTGGCTGACTTGAAGGCTGTTGCAGCGCCATAAATATAATCTTGTTTTTGCTACAAAATGTTAAGTCTAGTCTATACTTTAAATTACAATGAAACCATATCCACAAACTGGCAGGCATTCTCCAGACTATCACACCTTGCTTTTAACATACGGGCTGACTGACAATCAGATCAAATGTTTTTCCAGACTTTTTGCCATATCTACTAGGCAGCATTTCTCATTTAAGATTCCTGTAGTGAGGCTGTATCTCCAATGATAGCTTAGATTCTCATCTGGTGTAAATTATCGTAGTTCGAGTCAACTTCAATGGATTTGGTAATTTATGCCATCTGAGGTTCTGCATATGAAAACTCTGTAATAAAAAGCAGCTGCTACTTTAACTAATCTGCAAAATGAGAAGTGCCTAGAATGTGTATGAGCCTAGCTATCTTAATACCTGTTACTCAGCTGCCAGCACACCACTGCCTACTGGAGAATTGAACTCCTTTGTCCTGCCTCTGAGTAACTGGAATTGTGTCCTGTATTTTATCAAAAATGAAAGTTGAACTGCCGTAATCCTTGACAGCAAGTTTGCTGGGAGACCTGAAAGCCAACACTCCCTCAGCAAAGCCTGTGAGTTAAGCTCTGCTGGAAGCTAGTCATATATTTATACTGAGCATGAAAATTACATATATTGTACATATGCAATATTTTAGAGCAGTTACTTAGATTTGTCACTTTAATGTGCTTTAGTTTTGATTTCTATATTCATCTTCAAGCCATATGAACATGATGTTCAGTATCAACATGAACTTGTAAAGAATATGAGATTGCACAGATATCAACTATTTTTATCAAGAATGTGATAAGAATTTGTAAAGTCTTTCATAGAAGACATGGTCTCTGACCTATTCCATAATGTGATACTGTAAATAAAGTGCCTATCACTATATGTTTGAAGAAAATGTGTGGTTTTTATTTAAAGTTCTTGATTTAACTCTCCACACAGAACAAATCAAATGTTTATATGGCTGGAGTATGTTATGGACTTTTGCCTGTAAAGAACTATTTATGCCAAAAAGCATTTAATTTCCACCATTACTTTAAAATTCAGTAAAAACAGGGCGTAGCTATAAATACCACCTTTTCTATAAATCACATTCAGTCCTGGCTTAGGCATACTCCATGACTACTACCCAGTGGGGACACTTTTAGTGAATGACAGAAGTTTCTGTCCATGCTCAAAAACCATCCTTAATAGGTCAGCAAGAAAAAGAATAAACTTCTATTTCAGGTTGTTCCTTAGAAATCACTGGTTTGGCTGTCTTTACATTCATCTAGACCTAAAAGTAACTTTTCCTGCTATGCATGAGTAGAAGCATTGATAAATGACAGAACGCTGGATTTTAGGAGATAAACTTTTTTTTCTGCTACCTGAAGGTCATCTTTTACATCTCTAGGGCTGGTTATTTTGTGTTTCCTCTGCATCATCCCCTTTGTTTAATGCCCTACTACATACTTCATCTCTAGCTAGTACTAAGACCTAAACATTCTAATTAGGGGCAGGGAGGGCAGAGAAAGTATTATTTGGTTTTCCTCCATTGTCAAATTTACTTAGAAATGTGTAAACAACAATGAGTTATGAACAACCAATCTAAAGAAACTAGGTGTTTACAGTCCCAAATTGGGAGAGAGATTTTGGCAATATGTGTCTGGTTCTATTACAGTCATGGGACTTCTTAAGGGGATCCTGGGTTAGCTGCTTTGGACAACAGCGGTAGCTGCATCACCCAACAGAGCCTAGTACATGTGAAAGGAACGCATTCGCCCTTCAGAAGGCTTTTGGAGTTGCAAACAGAAGCATGACAAAAATCACCGAGCTGACCCTAGGTAAATAAAACACCATCAAGCGCAGCCAAAGTGTCCTTGTCTATAGCTTGGTGGCAAAACTTAGGCAAGGACCTCCCCAAACTTCTCCTTTCCTGCCTTTTCTCAGCCTCCCAGTGTCTTTACCCTCACTGCTGTTTGACCACTGTCCACATAGTTGGGTGACTCGCAACTTACTACAGAAGAACAACATCCTCTGCCCATTCCAAGCTGTAGCTGCTTTCCAGCTCTTACATTCCTCATCGTCCTGCCATCTTGTTCCCATGTAGTGGCCACGTGTGTGAAGTAATCACTAAGGGTGAGAGAAAGGGCAACCAAGACAAATAAATGTATGGAGATCATCGTCTCAGTGAGCCTGCAGGAAGCCTGAGGTGTGGTTGAACTAGTCTGGTAATGTTCTTCCCTTTGGCGCGATTTTATATGTATTCAGGGGAAACAATCAGTAGTACAGTCATTTTTACATTTCAGGTATACAGATAATTTGTAAGTACAATAAATACTTTGTTTATCCAGCACATATGTTTGAGTAAAGCTTTACCTGCTTACGAGAAATGACTCTTTATTCTGCATGTGCTTCAAAATATGCTGCTTACTTTTTACAGTGCTACTATAGATAGATAAATAGTGTATGTTATGTGTTGGACACAAATATGGCAACACTTTACATTGTTTGACATGCTGACAAATTGATTTGAATTTATTTGCAGCTAACCAAAGCGCCATATCCAAAACCTGATCTTAATTATGGATATTCTATTTTGCATTTCCTAGAACAAATAGACAGCATGTTATGTCAGAGATGAGCTTTGATGATAAAATGTAAAATGAGATTCAGTACCTGCATTTTCTCCTCAGGTCTAGCTAAAGGATGCTCCAACCACTGAGTTATCAGTTGGCTCCGGAACCCATACGGCAAGGATAAACACCTTGGCAGCTGGCAAGGAAGGTATCTGGGCTCCGGGGGAATCTTCAGAGACAGGGAAGGGAATCAGCCTGAGCTCCTCCCACAAAGCTAGTTTTGCAGCCTGTCCTGCCTTTTCTTCAACTGTATAAACTGGGATGGAATTAATTGCTTCTTGTTTTGCTATTCCCATCAACAGTCTTTTGAAAATTTAACCCAAAACGTTTTACCAAGCTGGACTGGTAGGAGATGCAGCTCTGAGAGATTTTATTCTTGTTCAAGGCCTCATTCAGGCCAGTAATGGAAATACAGAAACTTGGAAAGGGTCACAGGCCAAGGCCAAGCAGCCAGTGAGGGTCTTTTGTTAACTGCAGCCCAGAAGGAGAGGACAGATCCCTTGCACATTTTTCCATCTTTCTTCTCCTTTTCAGATCACTTCCATGTCATGTGTCTCTACTTGTCATCTGTTTTCCTAGATTTTGTTATTCTTCCTAGGAAAATAATTTTCTGAATAAAAAGGATTTGCCTCTTGGAAGGTTTTTATGTATATTTAGTAAAAACACAGGATGTAGTGTACTCCAGGTGCACAGTACATCTACCTGTCCAGAATCAGACTCAGCACAGGCAAATGCAGACAACCTCCTCATAAGGCAAATGCATCCATCAGATAGTGGCAGCTTTGGTACGGTAGCAGGGACCTTTGTACACAATGAGAACATTTACAGCTTCCTTTATACATCGGTATGACTGCATTCATCACTCATAAAAGTTCAAACTTTGTAGAATCGTACTTACACATAAGAGCTTTTTGCTCCCACTCACCTTGTGGGAGTGAACGCCAACTGCGAAAGCCTTTCTTTTATGTAGAAGGCATTTCCCTTGATGAGTTTCCTATTTGATATACTTTTGATTTCACAGTGTGTCTTTCACAGTGTCCTTCTCGTATTCTGAAATAGTAAATAAAAGCAGTTAATTTCTTTTTTGTACTGTACACAAGTTTCTATTCTATCTCAGATCTGCCTCCCTCCAAACATGAACTGTTTTCTGTCTCTTCATACCCAAGTGATGGATACTAATAATTTCCAGAATGTCCATATTTCTATAAGGCTTTTCTAATTTTGGTAGATGTTGGTTTTTTACTTTTTTTATCTGAAATAAGGGCACTCCTACTTAGAAAAAATCATGAAAAGCCTCCACACAGTATCTGCTCAGTACTTGCTGCTAGCCCTTATCTAGATAGATGTTTTTTTTATTAAGATCCATCTGACTTCAAGCAGGCACAATTAAAGGCTATGGCAGAAGAAATCAAGCGGAATTGGCCTCTACACTATTTTTTTAAATCAATTTTAAAGTATATTTGCAATTATTAAAATAATTTTTGTGAGACTGGCACATTAAATAACCAAATATATTAAGAACATTAAAATAAATTTAACTGTTAAATGTTTTCTATTAAAAGTCAGAATTGGCTAACAGATTCTCTCATGCAAGAATATAAGGGCTGACTCATATTGGTAACACCTCTTCCTCATCATACAACAGATTTGTGTGCACGTATAAATTTGTGTAGTTGTAGTCTTCCTTGCTAACATTTACCAATGCTTATATATACATATCTGAATCAGTGTAATAACTGAACACATTTTGAAGAGGTAACAGTATTTCATTTGAATTTAAATGTTTTGTTTTGAATAAGCAGTTATGTTATGGAGCTAAATCAGTCAGCTTAACAACAAAGGGCAGTATGCTGATGAATTATGTATGTTATCTGCATTTTCTGCCTGCTGATAATTGACAGGTATCATGGCACCTTCTACAAACTTCCTGTAATTATATGCCACGTATCAAACACCAACTTATGTGTAATGGTCCTCCACACACACACATAGACTCAAAATGGTTTTATGTTTTATTTAAAGCTTACAGCATTTTTAAATTTTCTGTTTCTCTCACTGTGTTTTCCAAGCTGCTTTGCCACTCAACCCATTCAACAATGTTAAATTAATAAGATTTCTTCAGCGTTAGTTTGTCAGAGTCACTCATTCAAGCATTTGTTCCTTTTGTTTGTTTTGTTTTTTCTAAAAAAAATTAGTTAGGATAAACCAGTACCAAAGAAAATTTACCCTCTAATTGTGTAAAAGAAATTAGCTGCTGTTTGGCTACTTGTAGTAAAACAGATGTCTCAATCTTTGATATCAAGTTCCTCTCTCTACTGACAGATACATTTTTTCATCATTATGTAGCAGCTTCAGGTAGTAATATGTGAAAAAACCTAGTGTCTTAACAGAGCTGATTAAACTAGTTCCTTCTTGGTAGTATGCATTTAATTCAGACTAACTCCACCATCACAAGGATACATTAATTGGGTAGCTCTGCAACTGGACTCATTAGATGCAATGCTTGCTGATTAAATTTAACTGCTACTGGGTGTCTTAGCACATGATTCAGAATTACTTTTAATTCAGTGTTCTGTTCCTTGGAAGGAAATTAATTTTGCTGAGAATTATTTTAATAAATCTGTAAAAAACCCTATAAAGCTGTAATTTGAAAGGAGTCTTTTAGTTACCTTGAAGGGCTTTTTACTTATATTGCCTTAAATATCCAAATTTATATTTTAGTCTAAAAACTTCTATTCAGTAAACTATATGCCTGGTGTATGTAAAAAAGCATCACTAGTATATGCTGTTGAAGAGTTCCTCACTTTCTATCATCACAGCTTTGACAGCATTAACTACTAGACAAAGTGCATAAAACAAAGTCCCAGAAATTACAGAAAGTAATTGTGCAGAAAGAAAATTAGACAAATACCTCTTTTGTTCCCATTAATTTAGACTTGATTTGTCAGCTTCTTTAGAAACCAAAGCTTATATTCTTATCCTGCATCATTGACTAAGTTGGTTCTGAGGCTTATACCTTAGTGAAACAAGTGATCTGATACACTGTTTCTCACTAAATTAGAATGAACTATTAAATATATTTATAAAGCCCCTTTCATTAAAAAGCACTTCAACTTTCAAAATATGATACCTTGGGACTCTGGTAGAAGGTGACAGCCCATGAGCCATCAATGATGGCAAAGGAAAGGTAATGTACTACCACCAGCTAATAACATCCCTGCTCTTTACTGAACTGAAAGGTAAAATTTCAGGAAGATGGAAAAAAATAAGACTATTTTTTCTCTAAGGCATAATTCTTGGCAAAGATATCTGGATGTAGGACTTGTTTGGCTTGAGAGCTCTAAACACCTGAGTGCAGATAAACAAGGTAAAAAGCAGAGTGCAGACCTTTTAGCTCTTGTTGGCAAATGCTTACAGGAGCAATCATCACTGACCACACATAAATCCAGTTTTCAAAGACTTAGCATTCAGCTGAAGTAAATGCAAAATTCATAGGGATGTGCAATAGCACTCTGCTATAGGGCTGAGTGCTAACTTCTCTGTTTCTACCCCAGCTGAGGACCTATAGCTGATTCCGCAGAAAAAAATATTGCCTGAACTTTTTTTTAAATGTGCCTTTAAGCAGAAAGTTGTGAGGAACTGCACCCACAGTTTAAATAGAATAACCAAGCTCCCTCTCCGATTTTTATTTTACATTGCCACCAATGCACCTAACACTTCTGAAGGAGGTTTTGTGTTCTAGCTGCTACTTATCCAACTTAGCATGAAGTAGCACAGACGTCTCCCAGAAGGCTATGGGTTCAGCTGGAGAAGCTTTCCACATGATCTCAGATGCATCTGCACTGCAGGAGGAACTCAGGAAGGTGAGCAGGCTGTGGTGCCTGGGGGACACAAACTCTCCAGAGGCAGAGTGTCCCAGGGATGTAGAGTAGCCGCTCTGAGAAAGGAAGTGGCAAATTGAAGACATTTCCATAAATTGGCTTATTTAGGCTCCTAAAATGAAGGTTAGGAGAGGGTTGGATTGCTTTTGATAAAAACAAAATGCGAATGTCTTCCACTCTGCACCCTTGTAAAGAATAATCGAACAAACATTCAAAACAAAACAAACATTCTGATCCCTTTTTGTCTTTTAATGGTATTCTCACCTGCCAATCTGCTTAGCATAGCCTAATTTGTTTAGGGCTAAATAACACACCACTTTCTTCACAGGAGTAGTACGTATTTAGGAAAGTAATCTTACAAAATTAACAGTACTACTCCTTTAATTAAGGTGTTCAGGACGGGACCTTGGCAAAGACCTTTTCTTGTCTGTGAACATTCACATCAAAAGTGCTTACATAAGGGCTTATTATTATGTTAGAGCAGTGTTACTTGATTTTTTTTAGTGGTGGTGGGCCCCATTACCTCCTATTGGGGCACTCACAGGCGCCAACTCCCCAGCTTTCCATTATAATGCAGTTAGAAGAGAGAATATTATATACCCTCCTACCACAGGAACAGACCTGTCATGTCGTGGGCACAGATGGGTGCATTCCCAAGCACACAGCGTAGGAAGATGCAGAGAGCCCTTAGGATGGAGGTGAAACAGCTGCCAGAGTGATTCCCTGGCCTCAGCACATGCTGCTGGGGAGGGGAGCAGCGTGCAGCAGTCAGGGGTCTTCTGTGGGGCTGCACAGCACCAGAGAACCCTATGCAAGTATTTCACTTTTGGTTCTGGATCACAAGCTATGGGGTTGTGGAGATTCAGGCTTGTTGGTTAGCTTCTGAAAAGGCAGTAAGTGAAGGAGCGACATTGGCAACCTATAGATGCTGTGTCTAAACTGAGCTTTCCCTGAGAGAATGGCTGTCTGATCCATGGACCCATGCACGAAGAGTTTCCATGCTGTCCTCTCAGCTGCAAGGAGCTTCTGACAAGGCTTACACCTGTATCATTTTGTGGGTAGGCCTTCAAAGGGTGAATTGAAAACACACTGGCCAATACTTGCCCCTAGAGAATAAGTGCATCATTTCTGCTTATTTTGGCATTTGAGTCTACCAACAAAAAACTCCCACTGTGGCAAAATAGGCTGTCATTCTCATAGCAGGCTGACTTGATTAATATAGTTGCAAAGCTTGTTTTGCTATTCAAACCTTGTCAAACCAAATCCAAAATTATTTTCCTGGATAAATCCAATTACAATTTAAATACTGATTCAGAGTGTATTTTCTGTAATTACCACACAATTCTGTAAAAAGCCTCTTAAAGTAGGCTAAATTGCCTCTCTTACCCTGCCAGCCCTCCTTGACCCCCAGGGGCACCTTTCTGGATCAGTGCTGTGCCTGTCAGAGGAGGCAGGAGGTCAGCCAGCATGGGCAAAGCCCCCAGGTTTGGGCTGGCTTGCAAGTGGCGTTGCTCTGCTCAGCCCTAGTGCTCCGCCGGTGGGAGAAAGGATTCCTGACAAGCTGGTGTCTAATGGAAATGGAAACCTCTCCTATTCTCTTTTTTCATTTGAAGTCTCCTCCTAGCTGGATATGCCTCTGTCAGATCAGTCAAGGCATTAGCGGGCTTTGCTCTGCATTGTTACAAAGACGGTGATACTTTAAAATATGATAGTCATTTGTTGTATGCTTCTATTTAATTTTAAAAAAACAAACCAAATAAACATTTTTTTATCTCTAGAAAAATGTCCACAGGCAAGTGTTGGAAGTTTCTTCTTCCTGTAAAGCTGGCAGACGTGTCATCTGCATTACTAATTCTGAGAAATTTGAAGACAAAATGCCATTTTTTTTTAACAACTGCTTTTTTGATTAGCTGGCGACCTTGATGTCTGTAGTAGCTTTAGGTTTGTAGGATCTGATTGATTTTTAAGTGAGTGGCAGCTTGAAAGGCTCAAATAATTCATAACAGCCCCCTCAGTTTTGTGTTACTATTTTCCCCAATTAAAATAGCAGGGTACCAGGCCAGGGCGAGGGTCTCACAAATAATGACTATGGCAAACGGTCCTTCCAAAATGACTGGGCTGTGCAGGACTGATTACGTGTTCAGCACAGCAGGTGGAAACATTTTTGAGGAACACTTTTTTCCATCTAAAAATAACAGTTGGTTAAACCGAATATTTCCCAGGAATGTCACAGTTTTGATCACACCATCAAAACAGAAATGTGAACAGCATCCTCAGGCCAGGGCAGATTTTGCAGGACTCAAAGGAAGGCGATGCCCCTACACTGGTCAGATGCCTCAAGAACAAAAGGGTTTTCCAGCCTCCTCGGCCAACGTCCCGACGTCAGAGCCAGGCTCTGTCCTTCTGGCTTTCCTGCTAGAGATCTTCCACTTTAGAGAAATAATCCAGAGCTGGCTGGGCTGAGCTGCAGGAGAGAGGCCGCGGCTGCCCGTGTTGGCCTCACAGGCGAGTGCAGGGCCGAAGTCCCTGTGGGGCAGCCAGGCCCATCGGCCTTGTCCCTGTGCCTGGAAACACCAGCGCTTCTGTGGAACCGGTCACTGCGGGATCAGCTCGCTTCGCTTCTCTCCTTTTACTGGGAAGTGTAATTTTATACTTTAAAATGAGAAAGGAAATATCTGGTGCCAATACAGAAATAAAAGACATTTTACATTTTTTCATAGACAAAGTTGTTGTTTTCCAGCCAGACTCAACAGGACAAAAACATTGACAGACCATTGACAAGGCTGAGGAATTTCTGGAATTATCGAAGCTGAGCGTGGATCCCCATTGCATTTTTAGCCCTATATTTCACCTTAATAAAACAAAGAGGAAAAGAAACAAGCTCCCTATCTCCAAAATGTTTCCACCCACGCCAATAAATGTCCTTGTGCTGATGATACTTAGACTAGGAATTTATGTATCATTACATTTCAAAGTTGCGATTTAAGTATTTACATGTTACAACTTCCTGAGTAATACATACTGTACTTGTCTAGAGCTGTTTCTACAGTGCATTTTTTCAACACCCAATTACTCCATACTTGCCTCAAGATAATTTGTGGAAAATTTCATGAGAACTGCATTAGCCCTGATTTTTACAAGATGTTATCAGAATCAAAACAAAAATTCATTAAATAAATAAACAATATCTCTATGCCAGTTTTGTGTACCACTTCTGCTCCTATACCGTGCACAAGTTCCACACTTCTATTTCATCAGTTTCTGTCATATTAATAAAATGATAGTCTTAAGACCCAGTAAATACGTAAAAGTGAAGAAAATTATGCTAAAATACCCATGACTTAGAGAAAAACATTTAATAAAACCAGGAAATCATTAAAAGCATCAAAACAACTACTGTATTTCCTTACTTTTGATACCATGGACTAAACAAGTGTCCCAGTTCTCTGATGAGACAACAGAGGAACAGACTGTGCTCCATTGACACATTTCAGGTTTATTGTTATTTTTAGAGGTAGAAAGGGTGAAAGAAGGATGATGAAGTGAATCTAACAGTTGTAATGATGAAAAAAAAAAATACTGCTGTTCTGGAAACACAAATAATGATGTGCTCATCTGTGAGAACCTGCAAGTGAAACCAGTCTGCTCTCGCTATTCAAGCCAGACAAACAGCAAGGGGACAGAGCAGTACATTTAGGAACAGCAGCAAGACATGTTTAGCATCATTTTAGTATCCTTTTCAGACGTGGAAAACCCAAAGCACAACATTAATATTTAAAGAATCTGTTCAGCTTTAGCTGAAAGAAGTGGGGAGAGCCCAAGCACTAGTCAAGGGCTTTGCCCACCATGTATCAGAAGGCTAAACATAGTCTAGAGAGAGAAGTGCTGACTGAAATATAAGCCGCCCCTGGTCCTGCAGTAGGGTGGGCACTGAGGACAAAAAAGCATGCCAGGAAAGAACAGCATGAGCAGAAACGCTCAGGGTAGTGTGACTTTGCACAAGTCACCCACTGAAGGCAAAGACGGTCAGGATCTCACACCTCAGCTGATTGAGATGGAGCCAACACTGCTCCTTTCTCTTACACTTGCCCCTCAGCACCGAAGCTTGCCCAGCACGCCGGGTGCTGTGTAAACAACCAAACAACTGTCCTTGCGCCTGAAGCACTTACCATGTGAGTCCCAAAGCTACGCTGGTATCGAGGCCTTAATAAAATTAACAATTAAGTCTGGTGCATATCATAGCCATCCTAAGGATTTTTTAAAAGGAGTGTGCGGAACAGTTTAGTATCAGCCTTACTTCATTCAAACTTTGTTAAAAGCTCAAAAAAAGTTGTACGTATATACTGAAAATTTTGCCAAAAATATTCATCTTCTAGCAAGGCCAGCTGAGGCTTTGGAACATTGTGAGTAGTGCAAAAAGTCATAACTGAACCTATAACTACAGTGATTGAAGTTGCAACAGATACTACATAACTGTGCCAGCTGATAGCAACTAAGCAGGTGAGAAGGCTCTTGTCTGCTGTGCAAATCCTACTCATATTGCTTTCCCTTTAGTTTTGTCCCTCACCCTCCTTTCACTAAAAGCTGTTACACCATGTTGTAAATGTAGAATATCGATAGGATAGGATAGGAGCTGGCATTTTGGTATTTATTTGTGCAGTCTGTGACGTTCAAATTTTATTTTGACCCACAGGTTTTGTTATGCTACAAAACACTACAGTGATGTGTTAGATTGGAATTTGGCTTTATTAAAGGCTCCATGATGTACCCAGTGCCCCTGCCTGGCCTTCTCACCTTTGCTTTGGTCTCTAGGTATGAAAAGATCTGCAAACTGGTGCAACGTAACCATCCTTATGCAATATAAGTATCTTCCTTCTCTTTTTGATTAGAGATTTTTAGAAGAACATGCCCCACAGAAAAAAAATATATATAGTATAAAACTAGTACTGTAGATCAGAACAGTATTTCTTTAGTAGTTAAAAAAAAAAAACAACAAAAACAAGTTAAATCATCCCAGGATTTAAATTCTTCCCAACCTCAGTACTCCTTGCTCTGCCTGCACTGCAGGCACTGATGCTACTGAACAGTAGCACCCATTTAGGGTCAGGTATGCTTGTCTTATGTGTCATAAGCACCATCTTCGAACAACATTGCAAATTAATTAGAAAAGCTAATATACTCTGTTGTAAGAGGAAAAAAAAAATGTTTGCTTATCTCTGCATCACTGACATATGAGACCCAGCCTTAAAACTCCTTTAATAAATAAATTGGTTAAATATGTATCTTCTGGTCTGAATCATACTAACATAGAGAGATTTAGTTTTAGTGTATCAGCTTACCAACATTTCAGCAGCAAGATCTGGTCTAAATCACTAAATAATTTCCATTTGTGAACCATCAATCAGTTTCATGATACCTAATGCACAGAAAAGCTTCTTAAAGCTTCTTTTTTTGAGAGAGAGACAAGTTCTTGACTTGAGATGGGTCATGGAGAGTCCTGAGAGAAGATCCAAAGGACAATAGATATAATTATTCTACCAAGGTTTGGCTTTTGATTTTTCTCTTTTCTCCTGCCAGTAGCAAAGAAGGGAGGCCTGAATAATTCCTTTTTTTCCAGCTCAATGTCAGATTTGTTAGTAAGGAAACTGGAATTTTATAAATAAAATAAAGTAAAATAAATAAAAAATATGCAAAAGCTGATAGAGCATAAACTTAGTGTTGAACTGATGCACAAGCTAGCGTTGAAAGAACTTTTGGCATAATTCCTACGACCCATTGTCATCAAAAAGGTTCCCTATTAAATAAACAGGTGGTGGTTGGTTTGCGCTAGATTCCAGGCCCACTTCACCGTTGGATGTTGAAACAATGTGGATATCAAGCCATGTAGATTGCTCTATACCTTACAGTGCTGGAGTGTCTCAGTGTCTTTTGTCTTTCTTGCCTATATATATACATTTAAAAAACAGTTACATGCTCCTTCTTTCAAGTTTGAAGATCGCTAACATCCACGTAGCTGTGCAATCACAGTAGTAAATTAACAAGTTAGATATTGATCTGTTCGGTGTATACGAGAAACAAGTATGTACTCTATTGCCCCAAACAGAAATATTTCAATACTACATTTCTCACTCCATCACTTGGTGTTACCTTTCTGGAGTCCTGCTTTGCCAGAAATACGGCAGGATGTCCATGGGACCTTAGACTTCTCCTAAAGACCAAGTACACAAATGGTTCATTCTGGAGAAAGAGAAAGCACCTATCTGCTGTGGCAAACCAAGGATCTGAGATCACCCGCCCTGATGGTCTGCCAGGCCTTGCAGGGTGCATGGTGTCTGGCTGCGTCCCAGCACACGCTGTAATCAGTCAGGGGAGAACAAGACTGGGTATCCTTGTCCTTTTTCTTACAGGGAATTTAAACTCTATTGTTGCACTTTTTAGGCTTTTGCAAGCTGCATAACATGCTATTAGAATAAGCAGTTATATTTTTTCCCAGTGTCATGTTTCTTTACGTAAATAAAAATATCAGGTGCCATACCTGTTGCAGCACCGGTTCATATTTGCCCAGTAATTGCCTAAGCAAATTACAGTGCATGAGTAAGCAGAAGAGGAATGGAAAGAGGAGTCCTCACCTGGATTAAAGTTTTCCATTATCTGCGTGGCATGTGTTTATCCCTGTCCTTGTCTTAGAATGGATCTTGCTGACCCAAGAGCATGACACTGAATTATTTGGTGCTACCAGTTCGCTGCAGTCTCCACATTGCTGGCTATGTGGGAGCACTGGAGGCCAAGACGCAGCTGACTACATCCGTGACCAAAAGCACCAGCTCTCTCTATTTCCACCCTGTGCATTCATTTCTCAATCTACACAGGCTGAATTCACACCTTTCACCTCTCAGCACTTACACTTGTGAGAACAGAGATAAAGAAGCCACTAGGTTTACTAATTTCCTAAGCAGAGATGGGAAGAGGTCTTACCTAAAAATGAGACGGTCTTCAAATCTCCTCTGTTACTGGGCAAGAAGCAGAAGAGTTCGGAAGAGAGGTTTGGGGAAGAAAGATAAGAGCTACACAGAATGCTTCAGTTCTTCCACTGCCACTTGGTGGTTGCTGAGTTTTGTAGCGATAACAACAGGTTTAGAGCTACACCTGAAGGTGGGTAACAGTCCCAGAAAATAACTGCAGTTGGTGTGGCATCTCTAAAAGACTTCCAACTTATTTTAACCTCAAAGTTTATGCCACTGTAAGTCATGTTGGTCAATACTTGGTGTCACCGATAATGGCAGCAATGTTCATATCTCAGAAAAGGGGCCTTGAATAATGATTCAATATTTCCACTTACAATGTTTTCAAAATTATTTTCAGCAGTATTTTATTTAAGTGCACTGTTTTACATCTCTCTAGAGCTGCATCAATAAAGACCTAATGTTCTACCTCTCCAAATGCCTCTCTGATACTGAAAAAAACATCATATATGTCACAAATAGTGAACTTCTAATGTTCTCTCTTGTCACTGGTTCATTCTCACTCCAGTCAACATTAACTTCTGTTGGCAGTGTTCTGTTATGAGGCTCAAAGTGCGCCTGTTACTTCACTGTATAGGGATAGACAAAAAAAGAGACTAAGGGGAGGAATAATAGCTCCACAACCTTGGAGGCAGGCAGAGTGAGGATTAGCAGATGCACACAATCCCAGGCACACTGCAGAAGGCAGCTTAGCTGAGATCCTTTGCATGATCACCATTAAACCATTCACAACTCTGCCCTAAGTTTTGCTTTTTAATTAATTTCACAATTCTGAATTTGTGGGATTCGGCAACGAAACTTAAAGGTGGAAATGAGGGAGCCCACAGGAGCTGTGAGGTTGTCACAGAAGCTGAGGAAGTAACTAAAGCGAGTACGCAGGCGAGGGAGTGAGGCTGAAGAGCTGTAGGAGCTGGCGGAGAGGCCAGGGAAGGAACAATGAGAAAAACTCCAGCAGGGAAACCATAGCCAGGGAGATGGGTGGGGAGCAATGAAGTGGAGAAAGAGAGGTAACATCAAGAAGACAGATCTAGAAAACATTTGGTCTCAAATGTGCTCTGACACTGTCACTCAGATAAGCAGAATGGTTCAGATGGCTGAATATATGCCTAAGAACGCCCAAGGTATTCTCACCATATGGTACACACAGTCCTAATGAAAGCCTAGGGCAGTTTGTTATTAGCTTGCTCATGTAAAACACAAGATGTGCACTGACAAATTAATATTGCACCCTGAAGTTGGAGAATTTTCTGACTTTTAGTATTTGGTCTCTCAATCCCAACATTACTTTTACTTCATACACTATACATTCAAACACATGTAAGGAAAGTTAAGCAAAACTACTGCAACTTACTGAAAAGTCTTATTCTCAGGTTGTCATCAGAGTGCCATGTTAAATCTTTGACTTGCTTAGAAACTAGAAATGTGTTAAAAATGCATTCAGACTTAATTAGATATGGTATTCCTGTTATAAAGGACAAACCTCAGATTGATGTGCTCACATGAAAATACCAAATGTGGTATCTTTTTAAATTTTTTGGTTTTAATAATATCCTTATAAAAGTGTTTCTTTTATCCCATCACTTGGCATAGTTAGCAATGTCTCACAGGCAGTATGCTCTGCTGTAGCTTATTGCCCTTAAGAAAAACCAAAAGGATCAGGGGCATCCATGTCTAACAGGGTTTTTTACAAAAGCAGTTTTGGGGAGCGAGGCTGCTCACTCATCCCATGCTCTCCCACACTCCCCCTGCTTTTCCTGCTGTGAATGTTCTTCCAAATGGTTAGGCTGGCTCTGCTCAGCGTGTCATTTGTTATCCCAGGTCTTTCCATGAATAATAGGCAATGGAGTGTAAAGCGCAGAGGTTGTAAAGTGACTCCTCTTCCTTTATTAGTTACAGATGCAAGCAAGGAAATCCTGAGTCTTCCATGTTAAAGGCTATACCTTCAGCAGAGCTGTTGCCATAAAACTTCCTCCGAGTCTCAGGCAAGAAGGTCAACTATTGACCAGGAAATCAAAGCAAAGTCCACACATGAAAGAATTTCAGTTTCCTGGTCCAGCCAGGTCAGCACAACTGTCTTTAGGAGACATATCCACAAGCTCAGACCTTATTCCCTAGCAATCCTGAGCAGATCCCATTCTTGGAAGCTACTTGCTGCGTATCTCCCCAAGTAAGAGGATAAATACATTCTCCTCTTCATGAGTCTGGCAGAAAGACTCTCCAATTAGCCACTAAAGCAAGACCTCTTGGCCAGGAACAGCCTATTTTTTCTTCTGTAACCGGCTAGTTACAGATATAACACTGTGTGCAGAGTGGATACCTCACATGTGGTGATAACGATACTTTCACTCAGTCACCACCTTGCTGGATCCTTCCAGTCCCTTCACTATGTAAGCGCAAAGTTATGGCTACCAGCAACAACCAAACAGGGAAAAACACTATCTGATAGATCTTCAAATTATGTGGTGAAACAGCAATAGGCTTTTACATGCAAATAAACTTTAATCAAGTGTATAATTGCTGATAAGTGACTTCTGATATCTCAACTATGGCCCCTGAAAATTTGAAGGTCATGAAACCAAAAAGAAAACAACAAAACTTATACTGGCTTACCTTTGGGACCTCTGACACCTTCAGCCACCGCCCCTTACCCACAGGAACTCCTGTTATAGCCCCAGTTGAATTCCATTCTGTTGAGTAGCCACAGCACTGATGTGTTGGATCCACCTTTTGGATCTTATTTGCTTTCAAGCCAGCTCAGCTGGAGTTGCACCAACAGAGTGTCCAAGACTTCATGGGCCTTCCTCAGGCGCAGGTGATCTCTCTGGGGATTATGTGGCCAATGGCATAGCTGTTCCAGTTCCCAGTCTCTGAGGACTACGTGATAGGTAAGAGCATCTACAGCCTTCACAAACAAACTTTTTACCATGTAGTCAGCCATTTCACCCATAGGTAAAAAACCAAGAGAGCTAAGAGCTGGGCAAAAAATAATAAACGTCTTTTTTGTGATCCTCAGTGCGTCTGGGCAGTACAACTCTATCTGCTCCCCTGTATTTGTGCTCACTCTTCCAGTCTGGTCATAGTGAGAACTTTTTCCCCTTTACCAGGATGAAGAGGTGGATGAAGCGTT
>NW_009636984.1:941-2299 GCF_000690535.1 Cariama cristata | reverse complement strand
CGGGGCAGCATCTCCTTGTGTTTCTCCGTGTACTTGAAGTAGTTCTGGGGGTGTGCCAGCACGTCGAAGAAAGCTTTGATGAGCTTCTTGTCCTGTGGGAAAGCCAAGGTGGAGGGAGGGTCACCATCCCACCCTGTGCTCCCCCTGCAGCAACTCCAAAGGGAAGCCCCGAGCGCAGGGCAGGCACGGGGGCACAGCCAAGGGAAGGATGCTCCGGCACACCAGCATCCCCCGGAGCCCCGGCCAGCGAGGACTTAGTGGGGGAACACGCTCACCTTGAGGATCTCCTGGTGATTTTCGGAGGCGTAGAGCCTGCCATCCCGCACGATGTCCTCCACCAGCTGCTCGTAGTCCTCTGCAATACCCAGCCAAAAAAACACAGTCAGGGCATTGAGATGACACTTGTCCCCAAACCTCTGGTCCCCATCCCTGAGCTTGCTCCCCTCCAATACATGGGAGGTGTGAATTGGGGATGACCCGGGTACCAAGCCGGGCAGGGGGGCTCCAGCACACCGGGATGGTGCCCTTCTGCGCCCCGTGCTCACCGTCGTAGGTGACGTAGGGGATCTGGAAGCCCCGTCACTGGTTTTGAAGGTGATCCACAGTTTCCGAGAGCGGGCAGTGAAGGCGATGGGCCTCTCGTAGGTCTGGCACGTCTCGTAGGTGGTGATGGAGGACGGGGAGGCTGCGGGGAACGGCGAGGGGATGCGTGATGCTGGATGCCCGTCAGCGGAGCTACCCCCAGCCTTACGTGCTTAAATGCTCAGGGCAAAGCGGGGCACCAGGGATGGGGATTGTGCGTGTTCGGCAAGGCTGAGCCCCCCTCAACTCTCACGTTACATACCAGGGATGTTGTTATTCCTTCCCCACTCTGCAAAGCTCCAAATGGGGCTTTTTACCCTCAAAAAGGAGTGCTGAGACTCGGGTGTGCAACCCAGCCCATGCTGAGCCCCTGCACTTCCCCCTGATCCAGCAAGACGCCGGGGCGGCAGGGCGATGCCGAGCCCCCCGCTCACCCAATTCCCAAAAATCCCCTCCAGCCGCCCGGGGACGTGGCTTTCTCCAAACCCCATCCTTTTCCTCCCCCGGCTTCTCCCATGAGAACCACGGCACGCTCGGTTACCTACAGTTTTTCCGCATGACCAAGACGTCGCCGCACTCATCCTCGGAGGGGAGGAAGATCTCTGGGACCACGATGAGGATCTTGCGCTTGGGCGGTGGGTTGATGTTCCAGGTACACTCGACGTTGGCGGGGTAATTCCCCGGGTAGTTGGGGGACTCGATGTAGCCCGTTTACTCACCCAGCTCCCCCCCGCACTGCCGGTCTGCAAGGCACGGAGAGCTGGTTCAACTGGGAA
>NW_009636984.1:676-891 GCF_000690535.1 Cariama cristata | reverse complement strand
CTCTATTAGCACTGCTCCATGCAGCCCCTCATGCCTGCCTGCATGCATAAAGCACAAAAATGACCCAAAATTCTATTTTAAGGGATTTTTAAATACTTTTAAGGACCCTAATTCACACCATGCCTCCCCCCTCCCTCCATCGCACCCCCAGCTTGCCTACTTTTGCACTGGGACACAGAGGTGGAGCCGTCAAAGTCGGTGGTGGTGTTGCCAGG
>NW_009636984.1:0-275 GCF_000690535.1 Cariama cristata | reverse complement strand
CAGTCCTGGCACCCCGTGTGCCCAGGGCTCTCCCCCCGCCAGCCCTGGCAGCATCAATAAATCCAGAGGAAGCCCTGCCCTTCCTGGGGTTCCCTCTGAATGATAAATACCCAAAAGAGCAACTTCTGTGGGTCCTGGGGATGCTCAGGGCTTTCCCCTCTTCTGGGTGGGGGGTGATGGTTGAGGTTGTAGCCCTGGACATCCCCCAAGTGTTGCCCCCAGCCTCTCTCCGTGCCCTCCTTACCCGTGCAGCCGGTGATGTTGGTGGCTCCCAC
>NW_009636983.1:375-599 GCF_000690535.1 Cariama cristata | reverse complement strand
AAGGAGGAAAGTGAATGAGCGCTCAAGAAGGACAAAGAGGGAGGGGAGAGAAAGGGAGTTACCACCGTCTTGGCATCACTCTTCCTTTCAAACCTCTGTGTAATGATATTGTTTGCAGTGATGCTCAGACAGCGAGCACCTGCTGCTCTGTAATGATTCAGCCTCTTTCAGCCGCCGCTGTAACACGACAGGATGCTGCTGCTACTGTCACTTCTGCCGCTGCC
>NW_009636983.1:0-273 GCF_000690535.1 Cariama cristata | reverse complement strand
TCGCCCTGGGCTATTGGTTCACTTAATCCGGTCAATTTGTTCCGTGTTCGTGGTTTTCTTTTTCTCGTCACCCTCCTTCCCCCTGTTTTGTTTTGTTGTGCTTGCTTTTGGGGGGATGTTTCTTCCCTCCTGCAGAAGAGCTGGAATTGCTTGAGAGGCATTTAAGGAATTATAAAAGTGGCAGCAAACAGGAGCTCTGTAATTGCAAAGCTAATCTTGCTTCAGAGAGGCAGAGAGAGTGACAGAGGGCTCGGGGGCGGGGGGGGGACGACG
>NW_009636982.1:7883-33764 GCF_000690535.1 Cariama cristata | reverse complement strand
AGCTCTGCCCCAGTCGCACGGCAAGGTGTTGTGTCGGGTGCTGAGATGTGTAAAACAACCCAATTAGGAGGCTGAGGCGCCTTCAAGTGACAAACCAAAGCTTCCGACCATCCCAGCCTGTTGTTGCTCCTGGCCCACGGCGCATTGCGTGCTGGCCGACGGCTGCCTATGCTCACGCTTCCCCGTTGCCGCCACCGAGGGGGCTAAATTCCGTATTGCCTGCTCCGCACACGCGGCAATAAGGCATCGAGGTGCAGGAGTTCTGATTTGTACGCTGCTTTTTGTGTTGGTAGGGTGTGCGCTTCGGAGCTTTGCACCACAGCTGACAGAGCTTGGCTAGGAATATTTATTTCCACTGCGTTAAAAAAAAAAAATAATCTGGCACCAAGAAGCGAGCTTTAACGGCAGTACCAAATATCATGGAAGTCTCATTAAAATCTCGAGCGACAGCAACCCTGCAAATTGGAAGCAGCAGCTGTGGAAAATTTTAGCCAAGTGTTGGCACGGTGCTGAAGCTTTACGTGATTCTCCAGGCCTTTAAGCCCCAGCACCTTTGCTCCAGTGATATAAGACTTCCTTTTATTTTGTTAGTTCTAGCCATAAGCAGGAGTTATTTAATGGGCATTAGTCATAATGTCACGGCTATTACCCTGCTGAGGCAACTGGAGAGCTCGTGTGACCTCCATCTGTGCTGCTGGCCACGTGGATTTCACCCCCTTTTCCTGCTGCTTTTTGGATTTCGCTTTCTAATTCCTTAACGTCGCGCGAAGCCCTCGCGTTATCGTCCCTCGCAGATGGGAGCGGTGGGGCAGCGTTCAGGTGGTGCCGAAGGAAATGAGCACATTGTCCTCAGAGCTCCTTGCAGAGCTGAAGAAAGATTTACAGGGCAAAGATAAAATGATGTGATGAACTTGACAGAAATGGGACGGTAACTGGAAGGTATTAAAAGGCAGGAACGTGCGGTGTTATTGAACTGATTGCCTGCGTTTAACAACCAGCAGATAAACCTCGACATTGGCTTTGGCAGCCTAGGACATTAGAAAGACCCTGAGCACATGTACGGTGCGACGGCTCGTTAAGGCGTAAGTGAAAGATTGCTGTCTACTGGGTAAAAGTGTTTATACTGCAGGAAACAGATTAAGTGGTGTTTTAATATACAGGAAAAGAAAAAGTGGTAGCTTAAAAGCAAAAACCAATACCCCCAAACAAACATTATTTGCCTTGGCTTGGGCTGAGAAACAGCTGTAAGATGTGTTTCACATAGCTTATAATGGGAAACTAATTGCAGTGAAAAAACACAGACTGCCCCAAACAAATTATGACACATAGCACATTTTTTCTCTTATTTTTTAATGGATAGCTTAAGGGTTTTAAGAATTTTTTTCACACATTAATAGAGAGACGAGAGAGCTGATAGACCAAATGGATAAAATCTGGGCAAGGCAACCGAACTTCTTACAGAAAAAACCACTTCTTCAAATAGATTTTGTGTCACCAAACAACCCCTACCGGCACGTCTTTTTAAAAGGTAAACCCCGTCTTTTCAGGAGAGAGGCATGTCTTCCAGAAGCTCAGCTATGAGCTACCTTTTATGTCCTTTCAGTTTCGTTTGATGTCCAATTTAGCTCCATCCCAGTATGCAGAATAGGTTCTCAATTTATTTACAGATTTCTGAATTCCAGTTTTTCCAAATTATTTCCAGGCTCAACAAAGTGGAAGCCTTGTACAGTCGTGCAAATTGGTTTTGGTAAGGGTGGCTGAAAGCTTGCAAGAACAGCAGCTGCAAGTTGGGTCCTGAGGAACCCAGACCTGGATCTCTGCCCTCAGTCTTGACGTAGCGAACCTCACCTAGGGTGCGTTTGCGAGCCAACATTGTGTGTTAACATAAAACTCCTTGAAAGAAGAGCAGCGGCTTTTCAATTGCAGCGAAGGGGCAGCAGAATTTTCCTTACTGATTTTGGAAACATTTCTTAGAGACTATCATTTCTACATCATGAAATATATTTCATTCCAGTATAAATATAAACAAGTACACTAGATGGGTGTAATCAGGGTATGTTTTTTCAAAACCTCTTGATTTTACAGCAGCTTGCCATTTTATCTGAATTAAAAAGACCATCCACACTATTATAGCCTGTTTGGCCAAACTACACAGTGTTTAACTGAAATATGTCGGTATAACAGATGTGTGTTATCATCCCTGTGGCCTTTTTACTCACAGCATTGCTATCTAGCCAAATGCTCCTTATAGACAAATATACGTGACTTACCTAAATTGAAACGTCTAATTGAAAAATAGCAAGTAACATGAGAGTCAGCATGGGACTAACATAGAAATGGTGCTGCATCTGATGTGCTAAATCACTGTTAATCTTTGTAAGTCGTCCGTGTTTCGACCTCGTAGTGAACAGGAGGGGATGGCTGCTGGACCACTGGGTGCTGACAGCACGGCAGCGTGCTCTTGGGCTGCTTCTGTTTGTAGGGCTAGCAAACACACAAACAAACAAACCCCACTGGTTTGAAAAACATTTTGTTCTGCTACAGAAAAGCATCAGTTTTCCGCCACAATGTTGAAATGCTACGTGCTAACAATGCAACTAAACATTATGTTAATATGGTCTGTTGAGTCTCGGGTTTTAAAAAGTGGGGATTTTCTGTGTTGGTGCATCCATTGAACTTTGATGAGACTTCTCTGCACTACCTGAAGAACAAACGTAGTGGAATAAAAGGTACAGTCCCTGGTGGGACATTCACCGTCCTGTCCGTGTGGCAGGGTGCAGGCGGGGCGGCGTAGTCAGAACCCCCCCTCCCCATCCAGCCCCAAGCGACACCGCAGAAAAAAACTCTTCCCCGTGGGGCTGAGGGGAGGAGAGGGGAAAGGCAGAAAGAAGGAGCCAGTGTCTGGGCTCAGCCGCTGTAAGGTACCTCTTTAGGCTGGCCTGAAGGGCAGGTGAGGCATGCCGGAGATTCCCGGCAGAGTTCAGTCCGTCACTGGTCATTATAATTTGCCATAGCTAGAAGCTGAAAGCACATGAAATCAGTTTTTCTGCAAAGACTGGCTGAGGTTTAGTAATACCGGTTCTTACAGCTATTTGAGTCAGAGAATGAGATCCCCCCCCAAAAGTTATTTGTGCACAGGGCTCTCGGGCTGGGATTAGTTCTGTTCTTTCCTTTGTCACTTGCAGGTAATTCATCATGTACTTACCAGAAGTGGCAAAGGAGCTATTAGCTGTATCAACGACATCGTGTCCCGAAGAGGGCTCAGGCATAGGGGTGCCTAGTTGTTGCCACGTACTGATGGAGATGGAATTTAGTTTTCAGTTAATGTAACAGACTCCTCAAAACTGCTAAAACCGGGTTTGTTTCCTTAAAAAGCAACATCGAAACTCAGTAGTGGGTGTGTTGGGCCAAAACTGCAAGCCCCTTTAAAATCATCCCGTTGGACCTCAGGCGGAGGAAGGGCCGACCAAGCCTAGTTCTTGGCAGGGCCGGCCCGTTCACATACTGCCGTTCCCGTCTGAAAGCACTGAAGCATCAAGGCAGGCAAGCGCTCGCCAGCCAAGAAAGTAGTACTAAACGTATGAGTTTCAGCGTGGCATTTTAGCCTTATCTCTGAATTGGCTTTCGTGGTTTCCAGCTAAATAGCGTGTCTGGCCATAACCTGTTTATTTTTACAGCCGTGGTTAGCGCTGGCCCCTGCTGCAAACGGCGGTAGTCCTGGGGTCACCGAGTGCCCCTGGCACAACGCCTTGCTGGCACACGCGCGTGTGCGCGGGACGGGGCCTGGCCCGCCCCAGCGAGGAGCTCCCGTGCCTGTTGCACCCAGCTTCTTCGAATTTTTGGAAGTTGTGGTTGGGTTTTCACACACATCTCGATTTCAGCAGGGCACTCGCTTTGCGGCGACCCGGACAGCTCCGTTGAGACAGCTCCGGAGGAGACAGAAGCGCAAGACCTGGAGTCGTCCGACGAGGCCGATAAGATGAGCAAGGTGAGAAAGTTTCATTTTCACATGACAAGGAGAGAAAGCGCAGTGCGGTCACAGCTGAAGTGCTGCCTTCACAGCTGCACACGATTAGAGCATCTTTCCTGGGAAAATGTTAATCTGACTTTTAAGGTGTTTACGGATGATATTGCATGTAACAAATTACAGCTTTGGTTATGGCACATCACTACCTCTGAAGCAAGACTTGTGCCCTTTTTCCAGGGCTGGTTCACATCTTCAGTGTCCTGTGATAACATTCCCATGTAGTTTTTTAAATGAGCTGGTTTATCACCTCCTTCATCAGAGCAGTCAGCTAAACCAAAAGATTGGGTGGATTATTAGGATTTCTTATTCTTTCTTGATTTCTAGGCATAGGAGGAACATAAGTTAAACAGTGTTTACTGAAATCAATAGCATAGCACACATGCTAGTTTTTAAATGCAAACTAATTATAGCCAATCTACCTCAAATTGGAGCAAAACTCTCCAATTATAGATAAGAGGTTGTGGGAATGGATTGCTAATTGCCATCTATTAAGGGATGGGTTTTGCAGTGGTTGGTAGTTTGCACTTGCTCTGGTGCTGGCGAGCTTTACACGACATGAGGTGTGATGATTAGTGGCTTTTGAGGCAGAATCAAGCGAGATGATTTTAAAGACACTGGTTGCTTTTAGGTATTTGCTGCATAGGTGATGGTGAGACCTTACACCTATTTTTCCGCAGAATTAATGATCTAATGAGAATCAGATCTCACTCAGTTTGTGCTTATGTACAGGTGTGTTTTTTCTCAGCTCTTGTTTTAACTAAAATGTGTTACAGTGAGTTCTGAGCTGGTCCCTGTGCTATTCTACTCCTCATTGTAGCGAAAGGAAGGAAAAGACCTTGGCCTCTTGTTTCCTGATCTCTTATGTCACGCTAGCCTGTAGTTTTGTCTTTGGTAGCCAGAGAGTGGAAGTCAGATAAAACATTCCTGTGCCTGAAATACATGCAGAGCTTGCAGGCAGAGAAGGTGATTACTCGTACAGTTTGTTTCCAGGTTTTATTACAGGACTTTTTCTTGTAAGTACAAAGAACTTCTTCAGTAAGTGGAAGTGTTTGTTGATACTTGGGGATTTTTAACTGTAAATATGTGGGATTTTCATACACGCTGAAAAGAGTCTCTTCTGTGAACCGCTGAAGCTGTGGAAGAGCACCGAGCATAACACATAGCTGCTTGGGGAATGAATGTTCTTCGCTGTTTTTTCTCTAGCGTTCTATTTCTGAGCTGTGCGACCGGCTGTGGGGTTCCATTTTGCATCTTGCCTCCTGGATCTGCAGAGCTATAATTGCCTGAAGCGAGGCGTAAGGATTACACGATTAGCCCTGTGGCTCAGCAGATTTAGTTAAACAGAGAAACGTGCGTTAGCAGCTCTAATGCTTAATACTTGTGTAGTGGAAGAGTAACTCCTAGCACTGACAGGCCTCAGGTTCCAACGGGAGGAACATCTGTCTTTCTGCAAATGAAGTGTTACCATCAGTACACGTTTTCTTTTAAAACTCAGAAATACGCCTTGTTTTGTTTGTGCGATATAGAGGGGAGTGAGGCATTTTACTTCGCATTCTGTTTGTTATGGGACAAACTGCTTGAAATGGTTTTCCATAAAAAAGAAGGACACGTGTAGATGCAGCATACATACAGCGTGCTCAATTTGGCAAACTCACGAGTGCCGCTGCCCCTGTTCACGCAGAAGAGCTCTGTACTAAGTGGGCTTTCCTTGTGGTTCCTCTCTGACGAAAGCTACAGAGCCCCCCCAGTTGTTCTGCGATGCCTCTAGAGAATTCCAGCATAGGGTAGAGGGGAGGAAGAAAAGCTCAGTCAACGGGAGGGTTTTCCTAATCCCTTTGCTTTTCTGTGTGCTTGGGAAAGCTGATCCGCGTGGGGAGCGAGGAGTCTGCAACGCGTTTTTTTCCATGGCAAGTCACCGCCCGGCCGGTACGGTGAGGAAAAAAGCAAAGGTGTTTTCCTGTCCGTGCAGTGCCACACCTTGCCGTGCTCCCAGGATTACGGTGGAGGAGATTAAGGTGATGTCCTCGGCGCTGTTCGACACGGGCTATTTTTGTGCGTGGGCAGGGAAGCGCTCTGCCCTCGTACCGCCGCGAGGGGCACGTTCCCCTGCGTCGCCATTGCTGCCACGGCGTCCGGGCTCCCTCGGGGCCGGAGTTCAGGGGAGACTTTCTTCATTTTCTGTCCTCCTTGGCAAAAGCAGGGCAGCAGCGCTCTTATCCAGTCACCTCTGGGCGGCAGAGGAAATCCATTTTGACTGCGCTGGAGCCTCCCAGCTAAATGCAGAGTTCCCCTTCTTTCAGTGCCGATGCAGCATTATCAGCTGAAGATCCGAAAATAGCATTTGGGTTGTCTTTTGCCTTGCGATAGCATGATCCTGAGGCAGGGCTTAATCCTGCAGACGCCACCGCTCCGCGCCGGGGTGCTGGCGGTCTGCTGATGCCCGCAGAGCTCTGCCGAGGAGGAGAGCTCCCGGCTTCGCTGGGGACCCTTCCCGGCTCTGCAGCCAGCAAAGCGATCCTAGGGGAGAGTTAATAATTCATGGGAAAAGGAGAGGAACGCAGCGCCGCAGCTGTCCTTCATCCGCGGCTGTAGCACGGGCCGGGTAGGCTTTTTGTGAAGGTAAGCCGTGTGAAATCCTACCAAAAGCTGGGCTTGGGTCCCTTCTGACTTACCTGTAGCTTTCTCACCTGGGTGATAGGTGGATGTGTAACACGGGAGGTACTCGGGCGCGTCCTCCCTTCTCCTCCCCTCCTCCTCCTCCCAGCTGTCCCCTTCCCTTCCCCCAGCCCAGCGTGTGTGCACGTGGGTGTGTGTTTCCTTAGTACTGGTGCCTTTGTTTCTTAATCTGCAAAAGCCTCCAAGCTGTTGGTGGTGGTGAAGGATTTGGAGGGTACACCAGTAGCGCTGAGGGTTCCTCCCTTTTCTGAAGACCGTATCTTCTGTATATCCTAAAGACCTGATAATGCAGACTTCACTTCTCCATCACTGTTGTCAAAGGAATCATTATAATAATAGGCAAAAGCGAGATGTCTGTAGAACTATTCTGATAAAATACTAGAGACCCGTTTCCAGGGTGGGCTGAGGCGTTGGCCCTGCAGCGGTGTGGGCTGGCTGCTGTTCTCTGGACTCACTCCCTATCTCATTTCATGGTGCCTTCCCTGCGGCAACCAGCCCTCGTGGGTACGGTATCTCTTCGGCTGGAGTAGCAAGCAGGTATGCTTTCTGGCTGCAGCTCTTTTCCCTTAAGCCATGAAACTAGCAGTGGCCTGAGTTGTGCTCCCAGTTGCTTCTGCTCTGGGGTGGGCTCCTGATTTTCCTTTCTCTCCCCGTTTGGTGTGGGAGCCAAGAGGAGGGAGTGGGCGAAAGGAAAGCCTACTCTCTGCCACTTCTTCAGGCTTCCTTTCACCTAGCATGTGGATCCAAGTTTCTGGCTGTTTACGAGATCTAGATGATGCCCCTCTGTCAGTCTCCAGTTCAACAGAACATCGGGAACATTTCATACCAGCGTAATTTCTTAAATGGTTACTTGCCTCTGTGGTGACCTGACTGTTTTGGCCTTTTAAATATTGTAGAATAAATTGAGGTTCAAAGGAGGTGCCCTGAAAACTGAGTATATGCGTGAGTTCTTAAAGTTGCAGGTTACTGAAGGCTAAGATAGGTGTTGCGTTGCATCTCGAGATCAGTCTTTGTGCATGTTTTTTCCCTATAATGGTCCTTCGAATTTAATTGGGGATGTGTTTTAAAAATGGTCATCAGTTACAATACTGCAGGAGACTCATTTCTCCCGGTTTCTAATTAAAGACATCTGCCTCTTGAAATGAAAGCTAATTACCTTGCAGCACTTGTGCTTGGGGGAGCGTGCTGTAATGGGCTGTGTGTGTACATGCTTATACCATTTAGAGGTATTTTTTCGGAGAAAATAGGTCGTCTTCTCTCTGCAGCATTATTCAAGACCAGAATTAAGTCTCAAAACCTTCAATGTGCTGCAATAGATGTGAAAGGATTAAAACAGGGATTTGAGGAGTAGGTTTTCCAGTAGCGTAACTGGCTTTTTTAAGTTCTTTTAATTCTGTGCCTCTGTCCCTTCAGATGTTTAATATTCTTCGGCTGTGCCGTTGGTAGCCAATCGGCTGGTGCTCAGCCACAGGCAACAGACATTTATATTCCCAGGCTGCCTTCACCTCCGCTTTGCTGCATTTCAGTCTCTCTGCTGGAGTTTTCCTCCTGACAAGTCCATGAAAAGCAGCGTTGAGTTCCCAGCTTCGACCGGTAGCCGGCTCCTAATTCCAGCTGATGTGGTGAGCGAACGAGGCCGGCGGCAAATGACACATGCGGAAAGGCTTTGCTTAGAGAAATATGGTCCCTGCCCTTCCTTATTAAAATGCAGCTGTCTTCTGTGTTGCGTAGCAAGTGAGCAGCACAGGGTATCTGCCTGGAGTGGGAAAGCCTTTCAGATCAGCTGAGTACGTGGAGAACTGGGATTTTCCTCCTAGATGAGTGGCAGCTTTTCCAGCGATGTCGGCTCTTTGGAGAGTTAACCGTAAACTCAAGAACGAAAGCGCTGGGAGAGCCGGCGACTCTCTGTACCGTATGCTGTATTTGGTGAGCAGATCTACTGTGCAGCGCGACTAGTCTAAGTAATTAGCAGTTAAACGAATTTTCATGCTGTTTTAATTTTCAGGTTATAAATTCGAGGCTGAGCTGTAATGTATATACCCTGTAGAGGCTCTTTGTTATTGTGCAATGTCATTAGGAGTCCTGGCAATGCGTGAAAGGATGCAATTTGCCTGAGTTTCATTTGGGGGATCGGTGCTGCTTGGAGTTTGCCGTCCGTGGCGGAACGGAGGTGCGGCGTGCCATTCGAGGGGCAATCTGCCTGACGGCCAGGCACCCGTCCGTCTCTGCACGGCGAGCACCAGAGCAAGTGGCACCCTGCTTTCAAAACCAGAGGGCAGGCAGCCCGAACCCCCCGCTGTGGGCAGCCTCCACATGCTTGATGAGTTTAAGGACTTGCTCCTCCTGCATGGGAGGGCTGTGAGCTTAGCTCTTCTGCTGAGCCCCTGTAGAGGAGTTAATGTCCTTCCAAAGTACACTTGGCTTTACAGCCCGGTTGTGCCAGCCCTCCATCTCATTTTAAGGTTGCTGGAGGGGATTGCTTGCAGAATTGTGCCTGAAGTGCGATGCCGTAATTCTCCTAGAGAAATCCTGGTTCAGTGCTATCATCGTCGCAGCTGGCAAACAGAGCTGGTGCTGGGAGATAAAAGGATCTGTTTCTGTTCCAGACCTTCCCTGCTCTGTCCACTTTCTCTAGGAAAATGGGGACAGAGAGGCTTTTGTTAATACTGGTTGAGAGTTTTCAGGAAAAGAGCTGTGTTCTGAACCTCCCTGGGTGCCATATGCGTCTGCTCTCTGCCTAGAAATTGATTTTTTTTTTTAAAGTAAATATAAGGTAGACAGGATTACGTTCAGGAATGAAACAAGACAGTTTGCTCAATGAACAGGCAAGAGAACAGGTTTGTGAACATTATTGTGTTTGAGACTCGTCGTCCGTCCGAAGAGTACGGGGTGAGCGGTACTGGGGAAGTACGCAGGCAGAGGGGAAGCAGGGCAGTGGGCAGGCAGGGCTCGGTTGCTGCGGGCTGGAGCCGGGCACGGCTGAGGTCAGTGAGCCGTTTATTGAGTGTGCACAAGCAGAGACAAGGCTTTTAAAAGCCCTTCTACACTTTCTTTTTGGCATAGGGGTGTAACTATTCCTTCTGGGGCAGACTGCGTGCCTGTAAGACCGTTACCCAGTTTTCAGCTACTTGTTTGTGTTAGCTGGTGTTTCATGGTGTCGGTGGATTTTCACTCTCTCTTTCTGGGTGACCCATCTTTCCCTGCAACTTACTGCGAGTGCCTCCACAGGGTGGTGAGCTGTCTGCGGGTATCAGGCATGAACTGCTTAAAACGCTTGGTTTATTTTTGGAGTTTGATTCCATACTGTGTTTTATACATTATAGCTATTTTTATTCGTACATTTGGCTCTTGAACTGCAACTGGATACGTCTTCCTCAAATATTCTTTCACAAAATAGTCTTAACAAAGCTAAACATTTCTGAGCAAAACCCTGCATATCCTGGGTCTCTGCAGGCTCAGATTAACACACATTAATTGTCAGTTCTTTGTCCCTTTCCAGCTGAGCAGGTAACTCGGGCAGCTTTTTTTGCCTGCACTGAAGCCAGACTTTTGCCTCCTGTGCTTTGTGGATTCGGCGCTGTTGGGATCAAGATCGCACGTGTTGAAATCTAATGCAAACTTAACCTAAAAGTTTGGGTATGCTTTATACTTAAGAGTTCAGCGAGTATAGGTGGAACCTTGCTGAGAAATAAAAGGAATTACTTTGACTAATAAATTTTAATTCTCAGTGACACGTGCCGTTACCAGAAGCTGAGTTATTTGGAAACGGACTGGTTCAACTCACTGCTTCCTCTTGCCCTCAACTTACAACATTTTTCCTTTCTTCCTCATCTGAGTTAAACCTCAGATGCTGAAGATGAATATTTTTCCTGTAATAAACTGTGTCCAAGAGGCATTTTTGTACAGTCAGGTACAGTTAGTTCATTGCTTACACTCGTGTCCTGAAGAAAATTATCGTGTGTATAATAAGCATCTTCACGAATGTGCCTTGCAGCGGAACACTCAGGTGAGCATTTACAGCCATAAGATACCTTTAAGGAAAGCAGCTGTATTATGGCAGGGAACCCCTTACTTGTCACTAGCATGGTTAATGCTCTTCTTAGGCTTCATGGCACTGTAGGTGTGCTGAGAGGGGAAAATAGCTATGTGTGAGCAGACAGCGTGGCTTCAGAAGTGCGTTGATTTTTCAGCACTGGGCCATCACAGGGGCGTGGGGTGGAGCAGGCTCGGGATGAGGTTCCGGCTGGTGGGAGTGAGCTGATCTCCCAGGGACAGGGCTCTGTCTCCACATGGCAAGGTGGTCATGTGCTTTTTTCTTGCCTTTTTTGTTGTTGTTGTTGTTTGGGTTTTTTTCCTCCTCTCTTTGTGGATTCTCTGTTTGAACAGGCTAATTTGGGGTCAGTTGTTTTAGTGTGAACGGAGGGCTGTAGCGGCAGTGCTGGGAGGTCACTAAATCTGGATTAATATACCATGGCAGGATTAGACGGAGAGGGTTAGAGAGGTGTGATGGAGTGCAGCAGCTCTTTCCCCTCCCGTGCCCCCTCCAGGTCCTTGGGAGGGATGGAGACCAGGCATGTCCGCCACTTTGGCAACCCTGGGAGCCTGGGGCTGCTGTCACTGACACCAGAGGCCGTACCTGCTCCAAACTTTTCAGCGTGAGGAAAGATGCGAGGAGATGATCTAACATGAGAAGGTGAAGAGAGGATAACTGTCTTTATATATATAGACAGCTGATTAAACATTAAAGAAACCAGCTAGATGTGGCAGCTCTGAAAAACCTGAGTTATGGAGAAGGCATTCGCCCTCCAAGGCATGTTTCCAGGCACACAACAGATATAGAGTTACTTTCCCAAAGAGCTTGGGCTGGAAGCCTTGAGAGGCTTTGGTTCCCCCATGGCTTTGGTTCCCCGAAAATCAGCTTGAACGGTTTCGGTCTCTGCGTTGTCTCCTTGCCTGGGTTGACACAGCTATTCGCAGGGCTTGCAAACTAGATGAGGGAACTGGCCGAGGGCTGGGAGGTCTGTTGGGTTTGCACAGTCATTTTTGTTTGTGTGTTTTCAATCTGAAGTGTTGGACGAGCCTATTTAATTAAAGTTCACGCTTATCTGAAGCCAGGAATGTTATTGAACAGCACTTCAATTAACTTGAATTGTGCAACTCTTCCCCCCTGCCCTATCCCCAGTCCCTGAGAGAGAGGACAGACCGATGTATGACATGGTGTCTGCACTGCTGGACTTTGGCGCCTGTTAAAAAGCCCCCAAACTGCAACTGCTTAACTGCAAACGCTTCTCAGCTCCATCGTTCCTACAGCTCTTACTTAAAATATTACCGCTGGTCTTTCCTCTTCCTTCTTTTTAAAGAGTACAGAGCAGGTCGCTGCTTTCTGTCGCAGTCTGCATGAAATGAACCCTTCTGATTCAAGTGCTCATCCTCAGGAATTTACAGGACCCCAGCTGGCCACCATGAGGCAGCTCACAGATGCAGATAAACTGCGAAAGGTTATCTGCGAACTTCTCGAGACGGAACGCACCTATGTCAAAGTAAGGGGTCTCCGTGTGTTGTTTCAGTCTACTAATATTTCTCCTCCTCTGGAAAATTTTCTTAGTTTCTTCTCTAATACTTCAAATTGTGTTTCATGCATGTATCTCTTAGTTAACTTGCATCCACTTCTGCAGTCTGTCCCTAGAACAGTACCTTAACCCTCCGAAATAAGTAGGCTGTCCAAATTCTTACGCTGTCGTTTTGAAGTTACTTAGCTGGTGTGCAGAGGAACACTCCTCAAAGAGATCCGGTACTGATTTTGTAAGTAGAACTGTGTAAAGGTTTCCTTTTACTACCTTAAATTCTGTGAAATCCAACTATTTTGTCCTATACATGAAAGGGAAAAATTCATAGACTAGGTAAACGGTGATCTTTGCCACTTCAAGAAATATTGAGAGGCAGTTTGAGGAACCAACATGGGAATCTTTTTCTGAATGTTTAGGACTTAAATTGTCTGATGGAGAGATACCTGAAGCCTCTACAAAAAGAAACGTTCCTCACACCAGATGAGGTATGTTAACTTGTTAACTGTTGCTTACCTTTGTGCTAGATAGCTTACGCACACCCCTCCGCTGCGCCCACCCCCCAGCTTGGCTTGCTTGTCTGAGCAAGGGCTATGGAGAAATTTTGAATTCCCTTGCTTTTAAGATATGGATTGAGTAGAGCGTAAAGGTGCTGCTCAATAATGTATAGTCGGTAGGCTTTTTTGCTGACATCACACTGATTATTCAATTGGACTGAGAATTACCGAAGTTCTAGAAAATGTGATTTAGCGGCAAAGTGGTATTTTCAGCATCTTGCTTTTTTCCTCCTATTAGCTGGATGTTCTCTTTGGGAATCTGACTGAAATGGTAGCATTCCAGGTAGAGTTCTTGAAAACTCTCGAAGATGGCGTAAGGCTGGTTCCAGACCTGGAAAAGCTTGAAAAAGTTGAGCAATTTAAGGTAATCTCATTGTTTACATTCTGAAGTAGTCCTTTAACACTCTCCGTTGTATTTGTCTGACTGCTGTCACTGTTCATGCAAAAACCTACATCTACTTAGACTCAAGATTAAGTTTTAGCTAATACTGGAGCTGTTTGAAAACCATCCTGCTACAATTGTAGTTGATGCTACATTTAGCCATATAGAGCACTAGAAATCTGTAACGCCATGTGCTTTTAGATGCTATTCTTGCCTTTCTGCCAGATTTCTTGTCTCGGGCTGTCAAGAAAAGCCAGAAATGGAAAGTTACATAAAATCTTTGTTCCAACTAGTCTAATGTAGTAGTTCAGAAGCCCACTAGGGCTACGGATAAGAACTGTAAATTGAATTCTGTATTTGGGCTTTTGATGCATAGTGGAACTGTATGGCAAATACTTCCAGATATCAGCAGGTGTGCATCAAAGGTAGAAATGTAAACTAAAGATATATCAACTTCATTTAAAAAAAAAAAACAAAAATGTGGAAACAGGAATTTTGTTTTATTTCTAATGCAGTCACGTACTGGATATATGGCAAGTAGCTACTACAGTGTTTTGTCCCTGGGGAATTTTACTCTTGCTTTGAGCATTCACCTTGGTAGAGGACAGGATGTCTTGATGAATAATAATAATTCCACTGGGACTGCTCTTCAGCTAACGGACAGCCCTGGAAGAACTACTGAAAGAATTTGTCTTTTTGTGCATGTGTGGCTTTGCCATCAGATGCTTGTTTAAAATAAGCATCAATCATGAACACTGCCTTCACGTAACTAGAACACAGCTTCTGTTTTGTAGGAAAGGTGCCCTTATGGAGAGCACAGAGACAGTTTTGTTCATGGAGGAAGCCTCTGTGACCCCTGTGTGCTCTGAGCTTTGAGAGGAGTGCGGGAGAAGCCTCCTTATGGAGAGAGCTCTGTCTTCTGAGTGCTGCTGCTTCCACCCCTTTCCATAAAAAGTGCTACCACTTCACTTTCAGTTCTGTCCTGTGGGCGTAACCTGACAGCAGGGTGCAAAATGGGACTTCAGGGCATCGTGGTTTCCATTCTGCAGTTTGCTTCCCCCCGCTGACGGTCGGCAAGCTGCCTCTGGGTTGTCTCACCCCCCGCCCCGCGTGGTCTTGTTCCTAAGTGGGTAGCGGAGCAAACGCTTGACCCTGGCACAGACGTCTTGGGGAAAGGTTGGGTTTGGCCCTTCACACAGACTCATCTTCAAGAGAGTGAAGACCTTGGTGTGTTTGTGCAGAGGGATAATAGTCTTGCTTGCAGCTCCTTAGTGTCTTGATCCATTACAAAGTCAGATACATCCAGTCCTTTCAGTGGCCGCTGGTCATTACTTAGATCAATAAGGTTTTAAGCTGAGGCATTTAAATACAGTTCTGGAGCTGTGAACCTGGTTCCCTCTATAGTCAGGGTGCCTCCAGATCGTCCTGACTGGAACTTGGCTCGTGACGTTAATCACACAGCCTGTTCCAGGCACCAAGGCTAGGCCTGTTTCTTGCTAGATGGTGTGAAAACACTCTAAAAATGCAGTGTCCTGTCATCCCAAAGCGAAACGGAAACTTCAGGTGACCTCGCCAAAGGGAGAATAACTAACCGGCTTTCATGTACTTTTTTTTTTTTTTTTAAATCCTAGAAAGTGTTGTTTTCCTTGGGTGGATCCTTCCTTTACTACGCCGACCGGTTCAAGCTGTACAGTGCCTTCTGTGCCAGCCACACAAAAGTCCCCAAAGTACTGGTGAAAGGTAAGAGCCATGTGTTGGACAAGCAGACCTGGCCTTGCAGAGAGAGAGATGCCACAGCGTCACGTTGGTTTGGGCTGGCACATGTGGATGATGAGAGGTGGCCGCTGCACCCCAAACCATGCAGGGCAAGTTGTGGCGGAGGAATGGGGGCCCACGTCTGCCTGGTGGCCCTCCAGGAGCCTTTGCCATAGGGCAGTAAGTCCATCTGGCCCGAGGGGCTCGCAGGGAGCTCTGTGCCATGGGTGTTCTTGGACCACCATCGATGTAACGATACCCGAGTAGCTCATTAGAAGAGGTTGTTAACCTCCCATGTAGTTTTTTTCCCCCCACACTTAATTTATTCTCCCCTGACATGTTCAGTTTCTTTTCAGTCATATGGGGACTGGAAAGATTTCATAAATGGGCGATGTGGCCTGCACTAATGGATCACTGTGTACTTTGGAACCAGGAGCGGTGATGCTTGTAATGACCTGTGGACCCTTCTAGAGTTTGTGCTGTGAATCCGTGCTAGTGGCAATCCCACCAAAGCTCCGGCCAAACCTGGTGGAACGCTGACAGCCATTAGGAAAGGATCAGCCTGGGAGAATGTTTTATGGACGCTGTCTACACATTTTAACTTCACCATCCTCTCCCTCCCCTCTCTTCTTCCTGTCACCTTCGTTCCAATTTGCCCGAGGAATTTCCATGTGTGAATTCCTAGCAGAGCTTGGCTTGCTGAGATGGAGATAAATGAACTGTGGTCTGGCTTATAAAGGCTCACGGGCCTCCTTGCGTGGAGTGGTGTTTTTTTCCGCCTGTGAAAGTGTTAATCTCTTAGAGTTAGCAGTGCTTCATGCAATTCATTTTTGGCCAAGACATTAAATAAACAAATGGTTCGTTGTCGGAGCAATGCCATTAAGGGAGGAGCTCTTATTTTTCAAAGAACATCTGGGTGCCTGACAATCAAAAGTTTTAGGGTTTTTTTTGTTTCTTGATTGGTTTGGGGTTTGGGTTTTTTTTTGTTGTGCACTTTTTTTTTTTTCATTTCTACTTGTAAACTCTTATTTACCATGCTGCAAAGAATACTTGGCAGCTCTGTGGAACACACGACTAAATGATTTGTTTATAGTCACATCCATGCTTTCTTTCATGGCTCTAATAAAAGGAATTGTGTGGAATTGTTCTAACCTGTATGTCTAAAAATGCCACCCTCTCCATACTTCCCTCCCGGTACAAATTTATGTACAAATTAGAGGGAGCAACAGAGAAAATGGTATTTTTATAAATTTGGTAGCAGTTGGGTTGAAAATATGATAGCAATCAGGTGCCCAGTCTGCCTGTGCTCCCAAAGTATGGTGTGCTATCAGAAGTGTACTGCTTCCTGCCTCCTTACGAGCTCTTCATTTTTGTTGGTGTTGTTCAGTACTGCATTTTAAGGTGTGATGAGGTAAAAGTAACCAGACTCACCAATATTATAGGTCAGACTGTCAGACTGGACTAATGAGTAGTGACTTCTTACAAATACCCAGTTTGAGCCTTTTCTTAAAGGAAACAGATGATTGAAACAATTCACACTGTTCTAAAATAGTTGCAAGGCCAGAAATACCGTGGATAGTGAAATTAAAAACTGCATGTATTGGTATGGTAGGTGGGTGCCTGTTGTTAAATCATAAATAGCGTACCTGTGGCAATCTAACTCAAAACCTGAAGTGCATAAATCTGTGGACCTGATAAATCTGCACGTCCTTGCAAAATGTCTCTGGATAAATGAATTTAAAGCTGAAAAAGTCACGTTATCAGGGCAGCTTATCCAGTTGCTTTATTTTAATCTTCCAGCCAAGACGGACACTGCTTTCAAGGCATTTCTGGATGCTCAGAATCCCCGACGGCAGCACTCCTCCACGCTGGAGTCTTACCTCATCAAACCCATCCAGCGGATACTGAAATACCCTCTCCTGCTGACGGAGCTCTTTGCTCTGACTGACGTAGACAGTGAAGAGCATTACCACCTTGACGGTAGGGACCTAACCGATGTTGCTCTTCCCTCTGATCTGGAACCCTCCTCCTCGCCCTTCCTCTCAGAGGCTTAAAAATACCTTTTGACTCTTCCCCTGTCTCTCTGTCTTTCTTCCAGTGGCCATAAAAACAATGAACAAAGTTGCCAGCCACATCAATGAAATGCAGAAAATCCATGAAGAATATGGGGCAGTGTTTGACCAACTCATAGCAGAACAAACAGGGGAGAAAAAAGAGGTAAGAGATGATCAAATTTAAGAGAAAAAGGCTGTTATTTTGGTGCCTGTAGCATGAATGTTAAATTGTATCAAATATTTACCTTTTGTGCTCTGTCATTTACTTGGATCCTGGTGCGAAGAGATAAATCCCAATCCAATTCAAAAACTGCTTTTCCATGTACGGTTCAGTGAGTGGGACCAGTGTAAAGAAGTAGTGTGTTAATTCACCTTCAACGTTATGCTTGGGGCAAAATCGCATCCCAGCCTGCAGTTGACTATTTTGATGTCCATGTTTTGGCTCTCCTCGTTCCACAGAAATAATCTCGCCCCACCAGTCTTAGTGGATGGGCACACTGCGGCAAGTCTGTACTTAGCTCTTTAATGCCTTTAAAGAGATCAGAATGTGAGGTGCAGTGTGTGAGAAACTGCTGTTTCTCTTTTAGAAAGTGTGCTAGTGGGCTTGATGTGCGAGAGAGCCTTGGGCTTTGGTCTGGATGTCTCATATGGCGCATATGCAAACACATGAGGGTCCAGCGTGGCTCAGTCCTGGCTGACCATCTCAGAAAGCCATGGAAATTGTCCTGAAGTTTTGGACTGAGACCTGGACTCTCCGTTTACTGATAAGATGTAGATCTGCAGTCCAGCAGCACAGGGAAGGAGAGTGGTGGGCAGGAAGGGGGGAACGCCGTAAGGTCGAGGGGCACTCAAGGAAGAGGTAGAGACATGCTAAAGGGCTGGTGGGAGCAGTGATGTCGGTGAAGGCTGGAGAGAGACAGGCCCGTATGAAGTAATGGTAATGGGGTTTTGCCAACAGCCAGGACAAAGAGCAAACACAAGAGGCATTGGGCTACAAGGCACAGGAGGTCTGGGATTGAGCAGTGTTGAGGAAGCTCTGGGTGTGAGAGCGGGATGGCAGCAGCGGGGAGGGAGGATCAGATGGTGGGTAGAGGGCAGAGACTAGGGTGGGTGCTGGTAAGCAGCGGTGGAGAGCGCGTGTCAGGACATCTCTTGGGAGAGCAGTCGTGGTTTGGTGTTATTCTGGGAGAGCAGACAGTAAGCACGTATCTTAGCACTGCTCTTGTTATCGGGGAGACCTCATGTTGTTGTGCTGATGGTATCCGTGGCGTCTTTGGCAAAACTCAGATTTCACGGAGAGGATGGTGGAGGAATTGGGATAACACGGCCCTTAGACTGGGAATAGCCCTCGATTTGTCACTCTGGGAGACCGTAAGTCAAAGTGAAGGATCCGGTTGCTGCAGTATTAGTAAGCATCTCCCAACAGTTGTTATGAACTCCTTCATTAGTCCATTTCCAGCAATGTGGTTTTCACAGATGAGCCTTTGGGTGAAATCACGAGCCACAGCAACTGTGGGGAGGAAGCGCTTTGACTGCTTCACATGATGTGGTCTCTAAACTTCACCCCAAACTCTGCGTGTGTGTGGTGGGGACTGTGCTTAAATCTTTGAACAAAATAGAAGGAAACCGGTAGGGAAAAAGATGGACGAAGCAAGGAAAACATCTGGCTTTTGCCCTGACTTCCCACCAAATTACGAGAGTCAGACTCTGAGTTTGACTTCTTCTAATTTATGCCCATCAATTAAGGATTTACAAGCATCTATTGTGAACTGTCACAGTCTGTTTGCACACGCATGCAGTCATCTGATGAAATATTCCAAAAGTTTGCTTGTGGGGGGGTTTCTGTTTGTTTAGGAATAAACTTTGAGCAAGTTTTCTTGAACTGAAAATTCAAGTAAGCTTTCTTGAACTGAGTACACATTGTGACGTGGTGCATGTGTTTGTGTTGGCAGGTTGCAGACCTTTCGATGGGAGACTTGCTCTTGCATAACACAGTGATATGGCTGAATCCTCCTGCTTCACTGGGGAAATGGAAGAAGGAACCTGAGCTGGCAGCATTTGGTTTGTATCCTAGTGATTTTATTTTGGATGCCTAAAAGACTGTCAGCTGTGCCTTAGCAGATATTTGTTGAAGGTAGTTGAGCATTGCCTTCCACAAGGTTGGCTGGAACTTAAAACCATATTTGACTCTTTGCTGAAATGGTCAAATTTTGTTCTGTGTTGATCTAAAACCGGTGAAGAATTTGGAGATGAACACTGTAATAGTGCAGGACTTTCTTAAATCCATATCCAAGGGCTATGAATTGAGAGCTATATAGAAAAGTGGTTGTCTCTGAAAAGATATAGTTGGGTAGTCTTCTCGATGCCGAGTAACTCCGCTTCACATCCTGTAGAGCGGGTTGGGAGCTTGCAGAGGCTTTGCCTTTTTTCTCCGTGCCTTTTGCCAGAAAGAACGTGTGTATCTAAGCTTTAAAAAGTGCTTAAAAGCGAAGCCAGGACTCCCAGTGAGTTGCTTTGGAGCGGTCTGTCTCCGTCCGAGCAGTCTATCTTGGGTGGCCAAACTAGAAACTGAAACTGCTGCTGGCATAGATCTCAAGGTCTTTCCACTGCACTGAAGTGTGGGCCCTTGGGAAGGTACATGATCGCTTATCTTGGCTAAATCACATCTCTTTTTACTTTCACAAAGTTTTCTTGGTTTATTCCTAAATTTCTTTACACACAATGGGCTTTTTCCTTCTTGTTTCCAGAAAGTGATGCTGGTTAGGAAGCCGGTGACTTTCATTTGTTTGTTCTATACCAAACAGATAACAAGTGAAGACTCTTTCAGCTTTGCTCTGGAAGAGCATATCAAAACTGACTGCTTTCCTGTAAGTTGGGAAAGCGCCTGGTCATGCCCTGAAGCTGAGTGGCCTCATGAAAGCTGCTAGGAATGTGCAGCAACTCTTAATTACTCCAGAAATCTTTAAATCGGTTTCATAAAATGCCCAAAATTAGGTGTCTGTGCAATTTAGTCTGAAAACAAAGCGTGCACTTGAGGCCTGAAGAAAGAGATTGCAAGGAAAACTGGAGTCTTGAAAGACAAATTCCAGCTCCATGTGGATGTTTTGTGGCAAGAGGAACAGGATTACGCCTCTGCCTGCCAGCGGTGCTCACTTTTTAATTCGGTGCAGACCACCGTCCCACCTGGGAGGGGTTCACATTCTGTCCCAGCGCAGTCCCGTCTGCTGATGGGCGGCCTGTGGCTGGATGCTGCTCATTTGTCTGAGGTGAACTTAGCCAGGGAGACTGCAGTTCTCTGAATTTTTACTTAGAACTGTTGCTGTTTGAATACTTGTTCCGATAACTGGTAACTTAGGCTCTTAAGTTTCAAGTGACTTTGAAGTAACCTGGTTTTGTGTAGTAAAAGCTGCTGAGCTTGGGTTTTTGGGGAAGAATATGCCAGAGGGCTGGTGGGTTTGCTCCTGCCTTCCCTCCCTGAGTCAGCCGAGGGCTGTCTGAGGAGCAGAAGGGTCTGTGTGCTTGGGCGTGGGGGAGACCCCTTCCCAGCCTTACTGACTACATGGCTTTTGTCTCTAACTTTCTCCTCTAGTGTTCAAAACGGCTGTGGTCCTTGTATACAAGGATGGTTCCAAACAGAAGAAGAAACTTGTAAGTTGCCCGGACTGTTTCAGCGATGCTGTGTGCATTGGTGGGGCTAGGAGCCAGATTTGCTTTCCATAGAGCTGCGGTGCTAGCGTGGGCTTTTGCACGTGTGATCCTTGCTCTGTGCCACACAGCTGAGGTTTGGGGTAATGGTGAGCGGCCTGCTCTTCGGCCTGGGCACAGCCGCCTGCAAGCGTTCCTTTAGTTTATCCTTTGCTCTCTGCTGGACTTGTCATCTGTGTTGCCTGCCGCATCCATTCCACGCTGTGGAGTGGACTTTCGTGAAACAAGGTATCGCCTCGACCGTCTCTCTTGTGTTTGACTGTCTGGTCAGTGTATATGAATCAAATACGAGAGCTGATGTCTGTCAACTTCCTTGGTGAAACACAGTGCCCTCGTTTCAGTTCTGGCTGTGGCATGCCACTGAGCAGGTGCTGGCTGCTCCCGGCTAAAGTAGGTGTGCCGACAGTAGGTGTCAGGGGATCCTACTGCCGTTTGGCATTAAAAGTTAAAGCTAAGCTTGACAGTAAGCACATGCCTTGCTACAAGGGGGAACAGCATTTGTAGTATTACAGAAAACTTTCCGATTCCCACGTATGGCATGAACCCAAGTGTGATTTGTGGGGCTTGTATGGTTAAAGTCAACTGGCCACAAGGTAAGTCGGGAGTGACTAAGGCAAAACTAATGCATGTTCCCGAGCGTATGTGCGGAGAGAATGCAGCATCGGTCTTGAATGTCTTTTGAAGGATTGGTAAGAGTTGATCGGCCTAATGGTTGTATTTGTCTAGATTTAGCAAGATCTTCATAGGTAGGCACTTCAGTGAAGCTGGGAACTAAGACGTTGTAGTCGGAAAATAAGAATTGCAACAAGTCTCTAGCTGGATCTTCTCAGTGCAAAGCACACGAGACTTTTGTGTCTGACTCTCGCAAGGTGTCTCATTTCCTAACGGTATTTTGAAATTCTTCCAGGGAGGATCACATAGAGCTTCAATTTATGAAGACTGGGATCCGTTCCGCTTTCGCCACATGATACCTTTAGAAGCACTGCAGGTTCGAGCGTTGGCAAGTGCAGGTAATGTTCTCGCTGCATGAATTTGGCAGGGTTCTCAGTGTTTGGTCTGGGGGGGTTCACTGACCAGTGTTTGTCCTTAGTGCATGTGCATGCAGTTTCTGGGGCCTGAAAAAGGAACCCACAACCTCAACATCCATCATAGCCCTGGAGAGAGATGAAGGGGCAGAAGCTCTGATTGTGTATTTCCAGCTTGTCAGTACTTTTCTGAAGTCAGGCAGGGTTCTGGAAAAACAGGGCCAAGTTTTTGCTGACTCTGGTTCACTCTGTTCCTCTTCTAGAGAGCAGAAGGCAATCTTGCAGCTGTGAGACAACAAAGCTAGTGAATTTTTGTTCTTGTGGTTGATGGCTTCATGTGAATCTTACAGTAATAAAATTTTCAACATTTTAAACAATTTGCTCCCTTTCTAATGCATAAGTGAAAGTAGAAAGAACACAGGAGGTAGCTGAAAATGTGACGATACTCTATGGAATTACCTGAAAAGCTGGGTTGGGATTTTTTTTTTCCCATTTTTATGGGACTGAGTGAGAGCGTACAAAATACTTCTAGATAGAGTTTAAGAGTCTGTTGTTTCATTAGTCATTTATCCATTGCTGCCTTTCAGCCACGAGTTAATATTATTTGCAGTGTATTATCTGTTGTCCTGGATGGTTTTAAACCATTTCTTCAGGATTACGGAATAAATGCTCAAATTGAGGTTAAATATGAGAAACTGTTAATAAAGTTCTGCTTGCTTTTCACTTTAGATGCAGAAGCCAATTCTGTATGTGAGATTGTCCATGTTAAATCTGAGTCTGAAGGCAGGCCAGAAAGAACATTTCACCTTTGCTGTAGGTAAGTGCGTTTCTGTATTTTCAGCGGCAGCTGCACCTCTGGATGCCAGCTTGCCTATGTCTTTCCTTCGAGGCAATCTGGGGACAGCCAGTAGGGGAAGTGAGGAGAGAGTGATAAACCCTTACTCCTGGCAGGCAGAATTTTGTAAAAGGTATTAAAATAAAGGCATATATTGATCAGCCTTGCACTTTTATGGGAATATCCTTATTGCAATTTGCCTTTCACAAATTTACATCCAGTTGTACTCCAGCATTGGATCTTTATGCCAGGTAGCTGCTAATGTGTTGTGTTCAGCTGGTAGCTTTCACGCCGCCAAGTTCCAGCCTCTGCTCTTAGGGCATTGCCCTTTCCTTAAGTAAACCTTGTCCATCTTTGTTGTGGTGCTTGCCCTGACTTGTTTTAGAGTTCAAATAAGAACTTGGTACACGAGTTCACCTGGGTCCAACAGAGCTGATACCAAGCCAGTTCCTACTACTAGGTAGTAGAGAGTTGCAGGACTTCTGCTTGGTGTGTGTTTACAGGAGACAAACTGACATTTAATTCGCCACCATAGGTCAGCTCAATGCGTATCGGACAAAGTGAAGCGCGTGGTTGCTGTTGGAGGAAAAGGAAGCCTCAGGAGGGGTGAACGGCTAAATGCTTTGTTAATGAACAGTGTGTTTGTTTCCTTGGATGCCCATTGCAGTGGCTATAGATTTAGCTTTGCTTTGAAAGTACTGTATTAAACTGAGTCTTCTGCGGGGGAAGTGTGTGCCAGTCGGTTTGCACTGTCTTAAATTACAGAACTGGTCACTGTCTCATTTCCAGCGAGCTTTTAGCAGTTCCCAAGAGATAACGCTGCCTTTTGTATTCTCGCCTGTTTTTTTCAGTTCACCAGAACACAGGAAGGACTTTCTGAAGGCAGTGCACTCGATCCTGCGGGATAAACACAGAAGACAGCTTCTTAAAACCGAAAGTTTGCCCTCATCCCAGCAATATGTTCCTTTTGGTGGAAAAAGATTGTGTGCTCTAAAAGGTGCAAGGCCAGCCATGAACAGGGCAGGTACTGTAGGGCTACAGACTTTCAAGATCCCAGTAACCCCAGCACCGTTGTAGGAGATGAGATGTGGTGGTGTCTGTTACTTGTATATTAGGATTAGCATTCTCTCCTGTGTATGTAAAAACTGCTAGTTTTCCATGCTTCACCTCCTCGAGAGCCTTAAACGGCCTCTATTTACCTTGCTTTGCACTCAAGGCTCAGCTTCAGAGTGGTCCTTCTGGCATGGAAGGGAGAAACAGGATCCCTGTCAGTACTGATCGGCTGTGCACTTTAATCTGGAAAAGGGTTTCAGCTGAACAAAGCAGAAGCCCGCTCCATATTTCTTAAAAGCATGTACAGATTTTGAGCTAACCCCAGCACTTTGGAACTAAAATGCTCAAGAAAAATCAGCTCCCCCGAGTGAGTGGCTTGGTTTGAAGAGATGGCTTTGTATGTCCTCCATTTTAGCCTTTTCAGCTCTGTTGCTAAAGGGGGTTGTGCTTCTAATTCTCCCATTTGGAGAAGCACACGCTTGATAGTAGTATTTTTGTAATGGCCTGTCCTAAACCAAGGATTTTACTTTTCAGTTGACTTCAGGCAAAAGCAATGAGAAAATCCCAGGGAAAAGCAGGTTTTCATTTTCAGAACACTAGATGATGGAGGGAAGAAACATTTGCTTCCAACTGAAAAGTACACGGCACCGCTGCGTGTTTTGTTCTGGTCTGTTGTTTATTATTTTTTTTTTTTTTCTGCTCATTAGATCCAGCAATGTAGACAACCAGGCTTTCTGTTCCTCTTCTGTAATGGGCAGGCCAGACCAATAACATTTGCAGCATGGCTTCTCGCTCAGGGTGTTGCTAGCCATCTGCCTCAGAGACACTTAAAATCATAAGGAAGAAGAGTCAAAGGAGGGCCAAAATGCAACCGTTTTACCACAGCGCTTCTTCAGTCGGCCTGTGGGGCTAATCTGCTGGAGATGCCAAACCTTCTTTCAGTTTGGCTCGTTGGTGCCTTTGCATGATGAATTCTGCAGAGATTAAAATCTCCTCTTAGAGTCCAGACCTCTCACTCCAGTTAAAATTCGCAACTGCTGAGCTGTGGTACTTCATGCATGTTTTGAGGCTCAGGGATATTAAAGTGTAGCCCTGCCTCCAAGCTAGAGTTTACTAAATACAAACTGAAAGTGCTACGGTCCTCTTTAGTGGAGGGAGACAAACTGTAACCTCGGAGCTCACCTGCTTGCCATGGAGCTACGTGTGTGTGCACGTAAAGCGCTGGAATGCCTGCAGGGCCTTCAGCTGCAGGATTCGTCCCCTGCTTTGCCTCACAAGCCTCTTATGAAGATGTTCCAACACAGAAGATGTGAATTTGCTAATTGGGCCAGTTGCAAAAGCTAGTAGACCAGCTGATGCTCAGTAAGGAACTTCTGAAAGTTTTTCTGGTTTTGGGGTTTTCTTTGTTTTTTGTTTTTTTTTTTTTTTTTCCCCCAGTAGGGAGGGAGCGGGGAAGGGAGTAGCAGCGCCTGGACGGGGAACTTACTTCCCCTTAAGTAACGCAACAGTCGCAGCATCTTCAGCACCGAGGTAGCTACTTGGAAACCTATAGTGTTGCTTTTAGCCGAGACAAAGCAATTCCCTGTACCAAGGCGTAAGGCTAGCTGGTGTTCGCGGTGTGCTGACAGCAGGGCACTGCGTGTGAGAAGCTGAGCTGAGCAGATGCACTTTGTGCTGGCTGGCTGGCTGCCTACCGCTTAGGAGGAACAGTAATTGAGGGCCATTATCGCAACTGTGGATCTGAGTAGCAGAAACTCCTTTTTCAGCTGGAGAGAGACCTGTGCTGAGGAGCTGAGTGAAGTGTGACTTGCCCGCAGGGAGGATGCTGAATGACTAGGTCATTCCTGGGAGTCTGCCTGCTTTGTGCCTAGCGGTGTTAAATAAAGGGCCCCTGGAAGACTTAACTTTTTAAAGAGAGTTGTACCGTGTGTAAAAAGCCTGTGGGGTTTTATCTTTGTGTGTGCGCAGTGTCAGCGCCAAGCAAGTCTCTCGGGAGGAGGAGGCGGCGGCTGGCCCGAAACAGGTTTACCATTGACTCAGATGCCGTCTACACGAGCAGCCCTGAAAAAGAGCCCCAGCAGCCCACACACAGTGGGGACACTGACCGCTGGGTAGAGGAACAGTTTGACCTTGCTCAGTATGAGGAGCAGGAGGACATCAAGGAAACGGACATCCTCAGCGATGATGATGAGTACTGCGAGGCCATGAGAGATGCCGTGGCTGACCGAGACCTTCGGGAGCGGCTGCA
>NW_009636982.1:0-7852 GCF_000690535.1 Cariama cristata | reverse complement strand
GACCGCCGCCCCCCAGCCATGCCGGGGAGCCCGCCCGCGCCCGGCCATGGACACGCACGCCTCCAGGATGACCCAGCTGAAGAAGCAGGCAGCCTTGTCCGGCATCAACGGCGACGTGGAGGGCCACGGCGAGGAGGTCATCTGGGTTAGGCGTGAAGACTTTGTCCCCAGCAGGAAACTGAACACGGAGCTCTAAACCGGTCCCCTTCCCCGCCTGGATGCGTAGGTCTCCCCCGTCCTGCCCTCCGTCCCTCCCTCCCGCCCCCGCGCACCGCGGAGAGCTGATCCCGATAGATTGCACACTTGCACACACCATTTCGGCAGCTGAATTGGTCCGAAGCCATGCGGCCACACTTTAGGCAACTGTAAAACGCTCAAACCTGGAATGGAATAAGCTTAAGGTCCTGTCTTATGTTACCAAGGGCTTTCACACTATTTTATTTATTCTAAAATAATCAGGGGCTGAAATTAAGTATGGGGAAATATCATCACTGGAAAACAAATTACTCTGGATATCTTAACCTACGTGCAGCAAACTAGCTTAAACGATAGCACAACGAACAGAGGGTTTTATAGCTGTAAAACGTCAGTTGTAGGTTCATCTCCTTAATGAGGAAACTGCCTTTTTAACGTGTACAGTTGCAGTATTCTTACTACTTTTCCCTCTTTAAATGTAAGAGAATATACATGTATTTTAGGAATGCGTGAGGAAAGGTTTGGGATTTATGTTGTGTTAAGTCCTCTTGGTCTGTGGCTGGTCTAATTTAATGTCCATGTTGGAAGCTCTAGTTTTACATAATACTATAAAGATGCCAAACTCTCTTAAGAGATCCAAATTTAACACTTGAAGAAATATTTTTTTTTTTGTATTTTACCTGAGATGCGGGGGCACAAATGGATAAGAGTTTTACAGCGTTAGCGTAGCTCCACATCTAGGATACGAGGCTAGCTTTTTGCAGAGGGTTAGGAATGGTGGTTTTATATTAAAATATGAACTGGAAACTCTTATTTAGATATAACTTTCTTCAGGAAAAGGATTACTGTATATGTTTGAGACTGGAGTTTAGTTAGGTAATAAAAAGAATAAAATAAAATGACATGACTGAGTGGTAGTGGACCAAATTGATCCATGGTGTAACCTGGCTGGAGCCAGTGTAGCAACATCACAGATCCGTGTGGTCCACTCTCTCTGGTGGAGTTTGGGCTTAGGGGACAGGGAATTCATGGCCAAAAAACTGACCTCATCCACTCTCCTACTGTGGGTGAAACTAGTGTACTTTAATTCCTTTATAAAAAGCTTTTCCACTGCAATAGAGTGTGAACAAGTTCTACACAAGCAAACCTCTTTAACATTTTAAATCTTTTATTTAAACATCTAAAACAGGGTAAAATGTGACTAAAATCTTGTGGTTTTTAAGTAGACTTCCAAATACGAAACACAAAATAGCACTTTTTTTTTAAGATTTATATAGCTTTTCCCATTTCAGTTTCACCTATAGGAAAAAAAGGAAGATTATATGAAATTTTTTTTTTTTTTTTTTTTTTTTTTTGTTGGTATCTATTGATGTTTGACACATTAGTAGGTACTTTGAAGACCTGAAATTTTATAATAGCTTTAGGATTATATTTTATAAAATCCACTCTGACTATATTTTAAAACATAACAAAAATTATTCCCCCCAAAATTCCATCACTGTCTTTGTGTCCCAGCTAGCATTCTCCCCTTGCCCCCCCCCCTTTTCTGGTTTCTGGTGCACTATACTTGATCTTATGAAAGCTTTCTCTATTAACTTTTTGCTATCTTCTGATTTCTTTTCGTAAAAGCTTTAGAAAGGTTTCTATACCCTTTGTATTATCACATCATTGTTTTATATCATCTACCCGTCAGTTGTGTCCCAGCATATTAGAGAAGCGGAGGTTTTAGCTGTCCTATGCTGTACCCAGCGGAACACAGTCAGCGCTGAAATACTGGAAGGCTGGTACTGGGCAGGTACCGTTGTTCTTGTACATAATGTCATGACATGTCTATGTCAAAGGTTCTTATATATTTCTTTTATAAGCTGAAAGAAGGTCTATTTTTATGTTTTTAGTTCTATGAATGGAACGTTGTAAATGCCTGTCAGAAATAAAATACTGCAAAAAAATACAAGAGAGTGGTACGTGTACGTGTATGTGTGTGCTCCAAGATGGGCAGACCGCTCTCTCAGGAGAGGCAGGGCAGGCAGCAAGCCCTGCAGTAGATGAGGCTCTCGGGATCGCTCTCCTGGCTTTAATAACCTGGAGGGAGCCTTGTTAATAGTAACGTTTCCACCCTTAGCAGTGTGTGCCCTGTATCGCGTGTGGATATTCCCCTAGAACGGGCTCAGCCTGTCTGGGCTCTGGGGTAAGTAACGGCTCCTTCGGCCAGCACGTGCTGAGCTTCAGCCTGTCCCACCTGAAAGGCTGGGGCAAGCTTGTTGGCCTCCCTTCTCTCCTGTTGAAACCTCATTTTTGTTTATTTATTTCCCCAATGGAAGGTCCAAGCCTGGAGCCTGGCCTGTTAGGAGGTGGAAAACGAGGCAGACAGGAGATCAAGTGCCCGATGCAAGTGTTTGCCCACAGTGTGCCGATTTGATGTGCGCCTTGGCACCAAACGGAGCTTTCCTTTAGTGGGACCGCTAACTTCCACATGGCGTGTTCAAATCTGTAGCTAGCGACACTCTTCCCCAAATCTGCGAAGTTGCATCAACCTCTACTGAAACAGGAGTGCAAGGCGTGCTGCTGCTTGCCTGTGTCCTCAGCAGAGAACAGATGTGAACAAGTACGAACTTCTATTTTAAATGCCACAGCCTTTCTTTAGATGGGTTCACGTGTTTGTCTCCTCCGCAGTTTAGTTTTTACCAGCTACTGCAATGTTACCAGCGACTGACTTCAGCTTTCAGATTGTGTACGAAGCCGCTTAAAGAGCTTGGCCTACTGCAATAACATCATGCCTTGCATTAAAAATGTGTAGTATGTAGCTCCTTTATCACATACCCAGCCTTACACAGAAGGTGCGGTAGGTGGAAAGTGTAATGCTATGGACTGGTTCTTGTATTCTCACCTGCCCGTCGCTGCAGCTTAGGAAAGAGCCCTCGGGGTAAGGCTCAGCTCACATCTTGCAGAAGTGAGAGTTGCCGTTTTCTTTGTGATGTCCATAACTAGTCATGCCTGTTTCTTTTTCTGTGCTGGCCTCAAGGCACCTTAAATGCATATTTTAAAAAGAGAGAGGAAAGAAGCAGCAAATTCCAGAAGAATTCCTGTTACCTTGGAGGAGCTCTCCAGCGTCGCCGCGGCCGTTATTTTGGCCATCCCCCCTCCCTTTGGGGTGCTGAATTTTAGTCCAAGTGTAAGGAGCGCGCCGTGGGTTGGTGTTTCGTGCAGCCTGGGCAGGAGCCTCCCTGGCCCGTGGCGGAGGCCCTGAGTCCCACCGCTTTTCTTTAGGGGAACCAGGAGCAGCGACGAACAGGCAGTCGGGTTACGTGCACGGATTCTGGCAGACTGTCCCTAAAAGGCGGGCTGGTGGGACACAAGGGAACCGGTTTATTAGAAAGCCAGGTGTTATTGCCAGAGGTCCGAGAAGAACCTTTCACAGCCCCTCGGTCTCGCCTGCCGTAGAAGAACAGGAGCATCTTCTGTGGGGAGAGCACAGGCTCCCTGTAGCGCTGAGGGCTGGCAAGTGCTTTCCTCAACTCTAGTTTCACCGGTCAGTTGGGTTTTTGTTGTCTTCTCTCGCAGACCTGCCTTCCTCGCACCGGCCTCCGGACCAGCCAGGAAGCACTTTGTTTCTGAGACTATTGTCTCTGCAAATAACACGTCAGGAATGTGACCCCGCTCCCTGCGTGCGGCTATTTTAAATGTGGCCAGATAATCCTGGAGACGGCAAATGATGCTTCCCATGGCTCATGTTCCCACACTCCCGGTGTCTTCAGCAACTTGCTTTGCTTTCCTTTTAATTTTATTCACAACAGTTGCTGAGGTACTTCTGCTGAACACTAGACTTTTCTTTTTTATCCTTTCAATTACGAGATCTGTCATGCGTGTTGATCGAAGCCAGTCAGTAGTACTGAATGAATCCAAGCCAGCATTTTGGAAGCTTGCTGGGGCTCTGCCTTTTTGTGGGGGGAATGAGAGGAAAGAAAACCTTTGAAAAATTGCTTCCTCTGTTTCTCTTTTCCTTCGGCCACATCCTGTTAATAATACATAGCACCTCTGCGTCGTACGTGGGCACGAGCTTGAGCAGGTCCTTGCAATAACGAAATCTCACAGCGGCCTTAGGGCCTGGGTAAATTGTTCCCGTTCGAAGCTCGACAAATGCCGGCAGGTGGAGGAGCACACACGAGGCCCGGCAGGAAGCCTGTGGTACCGGCGAAAGGCTTACAGAAGGCTGCTTAGCCGTCAGTCTGGACTGTGTTTCCTTTTCGTTAATGTAAAGAAGTAATTAGCTGTCGTAAGGAATCCTTTCCTGTGGCCGAGTAGTAAAGTGATCAGAAAACTCACGCAGACTGCCTGGGCAGGAGGGATTTGTTTGTCCATTACATACAGCTGTGGTACCGCGTTTGCTTTCCCCTTTCAATTCCATGCTTCCAAGCAATTTAATCAGAGGGGGAGGGATGCTGGGGAGTCAGGGAATCATTGTGCGCAATGAAGTGTTTTCCATGTGACCTTCAGAATCAAGCTGTGGCTTCGGTGGCCGTTCCCCTCCGTGCACCGGCGTTACCGGTGATGCTGGCTGTACGCAGCCTCGGGGGAACGCGCCTCGGCGCCCCTGGAAGGAGAACAGCTCGCGCAGGCTCCGTCCTTGGCGGGTTCGGGAACCCAGGAACCGCGTGGAGACGGCCCCGAGCAGCCTGCTCTGATCCCGGAGCTGGCCCTGCTTGGGGAGGGGGTCGGACCGGAGCCCTCATGAGGGGCTTCCCCACCTCCATTACCCTGGGGTGCTGCGACTCCTCCTCCCCACCCCTCCGCACCCTGTCACACCGGACAAGGTTCAGTTTGTTTGTTGGGGTTTTTTTCCAGTCGGCCACAAAATGCAAAATCTATCTTGAACTTTGTATCAAAAGGTGAAAATATTGCAATGAAACCAAATAGACAGACTCGCAGGAGATAAAGCTTGGTGACAACCTTCCATAGGAAATGGCAGGAGCACCGATTTACCGGTGGGGTGGGACAGCTGCAGAGGCTGTAAGTCACCTTCTCCTGATCCTCTCGCCCCCGTGAGAAGTGTCTGGTGCAGATGTAGGTACAGTTCCTGGGATGCCCCAGGTCCACTAAACACAGTAAATGGCAGAAGTGCCCGTTTGCCACTAATCCTTGGGTCCTTGCTGCATCACCGGACTTCTATCCAAACTGAACGCAAAATCATGTTTCCTACTCCCCGTCTTCTCCCAGTTGAAGCAAAATATTTGAAAGAAGAAATCTCCCCTTAAGCCCCTGTTTTGGCACATCAGAGTTAAAGGTACTACTGCCCGTCCTCCCGGAGCCCGGTAGGTGTTCGGGGTCAGCGCTCTACTCTGAAGGGGGGGAATTCTCTTGGGAAAGGTTGACCGCAAGGGGCAATGGGGGGTGGGGTGTGCCTGGGGGCTCCCCTACAGACGTGCCCAGTGCCCTGCCTCAAACAGCACCCACAGACATACGTCCAGGGAAGGAGAACAGAGCAAACATCTGTGACGATACCTCGACCTCTACACTCCCAGCTCCCAAACACAGGCACACAGTGCTGTTTCACGGTGTAGTATCTTAAGGTGCTTCAGAAGAGCCCAAGGTGCGTTCAGCTGCCCACAGGCAGTCGGCAGTAACAGTTCCTTCGGACGCCTCAGAGGTCCGAGACATCCATCTGGGGGGGGTGCAGGAGGACGTGGACCCTTCGGGTGAGCTATGCTGTTGGGGAGGAGCGGCTGGCGCAGGGTGGGACCCCGGATGGCATTGAAGGCAACTGAATCCCAGGCTGTGGGTTTAGTAGCTCTCCGGTGACTCCTGCTCCAGGAGGCTGCCCGGGCTGCCCTTGAATCCAGGTAAGCTTTGTGCACCCAGACACCCTTTGGCAAGGCATCTGAGCGGTCTGGTACCCAGACAGGGGTGTGCCACCTTCTTTTGCTCAGTCTGAATTTCAATCCTACTAGTTTAATTTGATACCTGCTAATTTTTTACATTGGAGGAAACTGTGAAGAGTCAACCTCTACTTACTTCCTCCACATCAGCCACAACTTTAGAAACCTCTGTTACACTCCTCATAGACAGCTCGTTTTCCAGACTGAGCCCTTTCAGGTACTCAAAGAGCCATTAATCCAGCTCACTGATGCCACAGGACTTTTTTTCCATCCCCAAATGACAATAAAAGGTATGAAGGTACAACAGTGAAAGGAAGTAGAAATTAAACAGCTTGAATATGTTGCCAGCAAGCCTGACGGGGATTCCTAGGGTGGTTAAATTTTGCAGAGCTCCACATCTCTGTAGAGGATGACAATAAAAGGCACAGGAAGGAAATGGGATGAAAATGGGGTATGGTGTATGCAGCAGTTCCTACAGCAGTGGCATCTCTTGCAGCAAGTTAATGTTTGCTGCTTAAGGTAAGATTATTTTCGGCTTGTAATACTACCAGACTAATCCAAAACCTTCAGGAAGTCAGTGAAGTAGTGAAACGAAGAGAGAGAGAGTCAGGGCATCAAGCAGAAAGCAGCCCACAACTAGAAGAGCATGCACACAAGCGGTGGCAAGTGGCTCGTGTATGCCAGCTCGCTGTGCGCTTCACCGCGTCGGATCTGAAATCCTTCCCACTGCTTTGGCTTAAAAACTCTGTGCTATCACGAGCCAACCCGCTCTGCACGAAACAGAGGGAAACTTCCTCCTGCAGTTCCTCCTGCAATTCTGTGCACAGTTTGGAGAGGCAAATACCGATGCCGGTTTTGAGTGCTAGGGCAGCCTCCAGTAGACTGTGAGCTAGAGAAGTGTGCCGGCTCCCTATGTCACATCTATGCAATTAGCTGATGACCTGTACGCAATCACACATTGTTACAACAGCCAAGTAATCTGCTCTTGGGGAAAAATTGTTTGAAATGAAATAGGTAACCCGAGGAAATAAGAAATAATTAGAAATAGCATATTGAAAAAAAGAGGGAGCAAGAGGGCCTGAAATTAATTAATGTTGCAGGAACCGGATCAAAGCCAGAAACTGAGATTCATAAAGCTGCAGAGAGGCGTGAATAGAATATTAAGTACGTGCTACGCTGTCTATGAAAGGAGAGCAGGCTCCGAATCAACACCTGGGGTGCTGGGACTGTGGCAAGAAAAAAGCCAAGCACTCCTCCATGCTCAAGGGCCAACATGCAGCTCTGTGCTTTTAAAAAAGTGCTGGACAAACCTTCACCCTCACCGTACCCCCGAGAATTGCTCTAAGGTACCATCTTGCACCAGCTGCTCTCCTGCTCCTCCGGTCCCCCAGGCATCCCCACGTTAATTCCCAGGGCAGCCCATGGCCACAGGAACGCTTTGCCTGTGGCCATGGCGCTGGGGACACGGAGGGAGCTCCACAGGACAGACACCGGCCGCTCTGCATCAGCTGTTGCCAGTGCCAGAGAGGAGCCTGGCACTACGTTTTACATCCGCTCGCACAGCCGTAGTTCAGCAGCTTTCCTTTCAGCTCCTGGAGAAGGCACCCGTCGCTTTGTAAAGTCGCCGGGTGGGTCCAGCGCGAGTCCCTGCTCCTCGGTGGGCACTCGGTGACCCGGCGGCTCTCCCGCTGCCCCGGGGCCAGCGCTGTGGCCTTTGCCGAGGGAACGCGCCGTACAGCATGGCTGCCTGCTCCTCGGGGCCGTGTTTCAGCTCAGCCACCCCC
>NW_009636981.1:223-6757 GCF_000690535.1 Cariama cristata | reverse complement strand
GTGCACTCGATCTCCTCGTTCAGATCATTAAGATGTTAAATAGAACTGGCCCCAATATGAGCCCTGGGGAACACCACTTGTGACCAGCCGCCAACTGGATTTAGTTCCATTCACCACCGCTCTCTGGGCTTGGCCAACCAGCCAGTTTTTCACCCAACCAGCCAGTTTTTTACCCAGCGAAGGGTATTCCTGTCCAGGCCATGAGCTGCCAGCTTCTCCAGGAGAATGCCGTGGGAGACAGTGTCAAAGGCCCTGCTAAAGTCCAGGTAGACCACATCTACAGCCTTTCTCTCATCCACCAGGTGGGTCACCTGGTCATAGAAGGAGATCAGGTTGGTCAAGCAGGACTTGCCTTTCATGAACCCATGATGGCTGGACCTGATCCCCTGATTGTCCTTTACATGCCTTGTGATCTCACTCAGGATGATCTGCTCCATCACCTTCCCCGGTACCGAGGTCAGGCTGACAGGTCTGCAGTTCCCTGGAGAAGAGTCCACTTTTGCCCTTCTGCTGACAGCAGCCATTCAGGTGGAGAGGAACAGCAACTGACAGACATCTGAGGGAAACAACTTGAGAAGTAAAACAAAGCAAACCCAGTCTTTAATTTGAGGCTCATCCCCCTTCCGGCAGATGACGATCCCTCGGCCGAGGCAGCACAACCTGCTCTTGCTGCTCACAGGCTCGGCAGATGCACCAACCATACACAAGAAGCATCAGCATACAAGGAAAGCTAGAGGGCAATGGCAATGATTTTTTAGCTCAGGCTCACACCAATGAACAACTCACTGGATCTGCTCATAACAGAGGTATCTTAGACATTCTCACTGTGTGTCCCTCCCTCACTCCACCACCACAGCTTCCCGCCCTTGCCCCGATGCCCTTCCCTGTTCAGCAATGCTTGGGCTCTGCTTTGTTTTCCAAGCTCTGCAAGATCTAAGACAAAAACAAAGTATCATCTTCCTGTTAAGCAGAAATTGTTCATCCTTTTCCCTTCCTAAAGAGACCACTTTTCCCCTCTCCATTTGCAGGTCACGGTTCAAAGAAAAAGATAAGCCAAAGAGCTGCTGAGAGGATGGAGAAAAGCTGTCCCCAGCCTCCTCGTTTGTGGGAGGCAGGGAGCGGTGGAGCATCAGAGCACTCAAGCAAGCAGTCCCCCAGCTGGCTGAATTTTAAAACCTGCATAATTCTGCAGTGAATTTGACTCATGCTTCCTAATCCTGCCTCCAGCTCAAGATCCATGTGCCTCCCTGAGGGGATGGCTCCAGTATAACCTTAATTAACTCTTGATCCACCACGATAGGAAGGGCAAAGCTTCCCCATGGCTGACACATGACAAAACATCCATATCCCCCAGCCCTTTCAGCTCAGCTACCTCTGGAGTGAGGAGGCGGTCATTCAAAACAGGGACTTTACATGCCCCAAACTGCTCTCTGGATGTGTTTCTCCCCCTCCATCATTTACAGGAGCCTCTGGGGCACTATCCAGATAATTCACAGCCTAATATTGCATTCCCCATAACCTCTCTGTGCCTCATTTCCCAACCTGCATAAGAAGAAGAAAAGCCCAAGCCCTCACACCGCCACATTCACTCCAGTGCCTTTGCTGATGTGCTACCTTGGACTGAACCATCCCCCTGCCAGGCAGGGCAGCACAACAGGGATGAGGTGGTGGTGGGTCCCCAAGCAAGAGGCATCTCAGCAGCAGACTTGAATCCAGTAAAGGACACAGACAGGCTGGTAAACCTGATGTGGGACCTTGCTGGTTAAGAGGGGTCATCCTGGGAGAAATTCTGCCCTGGGTAAGCTGAAGAAGCCCCCAGCATGTTTCCCCTTGCACATTTTCCACTCTCCAGCCAAAGCAGGACTGTAGTAAACATCCAGTAAATAAAGCTGAAATCCAGTTAAAGCATCTCAGACATTATTTTTCCCAGCAGTGGAAAATTAATCACAGCAGCCCTATCGACTTCAGCTGGCTCATCCTCAATACTGGAGCTATGGTCTTCGGCAGCTAAACAATTGATCTTTCCAGGCAGCTTGAAACAAATTAATGAAAGACAAAAAAAATGGAGTAAATTTCTCAGCCTCTCATAGATAAGGGGCAGGAAAGCTCTTTTCTGCTTCTTAGCCCCCTTCCTGCAAAAAGCTAGAGCAAAATTCTTTCAACAGGTTTGGCAGAGACTGCTATGCTTTCTCAACACTGGAAAAACACATTTTCAGCTCTGCTTTCACTGCATTATGCAGCTCATGCACAGAAACAAACCACCGCCTCTCACACTATACAGACAAAAGTCGGAAGGTGATGAATCCTCCTAGATTCACCAGCATTGAAGAGGGCTTGTTTCAGCCAGCCCACTTCTCAGTCTCTGCCACCCAAATCTTTCCAGGAGCTGATGTGACGGCCAATGCTGGCGGGACAGCCAACTGCACACCTCTGCCACCCTGGCTGTACTAACAGGCATGCAAGGAAACCACATTGGCTTCAAGACTCTGTGTTATAAGAAACATGACTGGGGCTTCAGATCTCTGCTTTGGTAGACATTTTTGAATTGCAAACACAGATACACTAATTCACTTTTTTTTTTCCCCTGCAACAGACTAATTCATGCTCAGAAAAAAAAAGCTGCTTCAAGAAACGACTGATGATGGTGGAAGGCCAGTGAGGGAGCACCCCATGGGCGCTGGGCCTCTCCATCCCATGTGTACACAGGGACTAAAACCACGATAATCTACCTGCCGGAGGCTGCATGACACAAGTAGGGAAGAAATAATTTAAAAGACCATGCGTTGAGATGGAGGTAAGTGGACCCATCTCAGCGCAACAGGTGAGCGCTTCTCAGAAGTTCAGTATCTCCATAGCACTTTTGGGTACCATGTCCCTGCCCTGCACTTCGCCCTCGCCCCGACTCCCCGCAGCCAGACTCCGTGGATGCAGGGGAGACAGTCCCTGCTATGACAGCCTCCAGGATACGTCCTGCAAGACACAAGTCCTTCCCAGGGGAGTGAAGGAGGGTGAGCTCAAATCCTGCTATGTTAGGACAGGGTTTGTCTGTCTGCCTTGGGGGCTGTACCCCAAGTTGAGCTTGCCTCAAGCATCCAGGACTGCTCTCCTGTAACACCCTCCTCTCCTCGTTCTCTACTCCAAGCCTTCCTCTTGCCACCTCCTGCTGTATCTAATCCACCATTGGCTTATTAAAAACCATATGACTTGTGGGAAGTTGAACTTCAGCTGGCTGATAAGCTGCCCAGCTCTCCTGCACACCTCAGAAAGTCAGGTTACCCCTTCTAGGGAAATCAGTCAATCATTTACCACCATTAAATCCATTTCTCCATGTAATGCTACATAAACAAGCAGTATTTGCACAACACCAACTTATAAGAAGCTTCTTGAGGCAGGCAAGCTGTTTCCAAGAGCTCCGCACACAACATCACAGCCAGCTAATGCCAGAGACACTGAATGCAGGAAAGTCTCTCTCCAGGGAACAAGGTATCACTCAACATCTCTCAAAGTGCCAAGGAAAGAGAAACAGATTTGCATTTTCTTATCAATGTAGCATGAACATTTTCTTACCAAAGCAGCATAGCAGATCGAGCCCCTAAGGCAATCCCAGCTCTGTACAGATGTTACCTCTTATCAGTCCACTACTGCAAAGCAGGAAGACTTAGCTATTGCTAACAGATGGAAAAACTAAAGCTAAAACATAAGAAAAGCAAGTTAAGTGACTTGCCTAAGGCCATGTGATAAACCACTGTCAAGGTGTCGTGTCAAGTCTGGGCTGTGAGGGGTGAGAAGGACCCCCCACCCCCACCCCTGGGCTCACAAACCTGGCTCTGCTCATTTGCCTTCCAGGCTCCCACTTGCAGCTCAACACAGAAGGGATACAGTGATTTGTATTGAATAGCTCTCAATGCATGTTTTTCTTCTATGAATCTGCCCAAGAAAGCTTTTGAAACTACATACATTTTTAGCCCCAGAACCTACTTTGGCCAGAAGTTGCACAACTCGGTAGCATGGCCTGCTGCATGGGGAGCAAGAATCAGATCTGCTGAGACTGAATGCCAGCACTGCCCATGCCTCCGTCAGCGCTGCCTGCCGCAGCAGGCTCTTCACATCCCCTAACATCACTGCAGAGCCCTTAACCCAGCTCTGACAGAGCAGCAGCATGTCAAGGAGACTCCCCAGCTGGCAGGCCCATGCTCACAGTGTGTTTGTGCATGGCAATTTGCTCACTGCCCACTTCTATACTGAGAAAGGAGGGTGGCAGAGGGGAACCCTGGCAGCAACCAAGCAGCTGAGGAGTAGGAGGCTGGTGAAAACACAGTTCATGCAGCTTACCTCTCCCAGGACATCAAGGGCCATTGCTACCCCACTGTAACCCCACTGTAACAGCAGCTTCAACAAGCTTGCTGTAGTATGTAAGTCACCCACAGTACATATGCTTTATCTAATTACAGCTGTGACTGAGGACACAGGAGGAGCACAGCACCAGCCAAACACTTGCTAAATAGGAGCAACACAACACTTCATGTTCAGTGGCAAGAGACGTACACCTCTAGCCTTAAGTACTCGTGCTGAAGATCAGATGGGGTAGGAGCCAAAGCATTTGCCATCAATGCTCAAAGTTGAAAGTTGCCTCAGAAACTGTGCTCCAAGTCAAAACCTCATGGTCTTATTTATGTACAGCCAGGTTGCTGCTTTACATAAAGTTTTTATTGCAAAATCTGCCCTTAGGAGACAAGATTATGCAAGACTTCATCCAAACAGTAGGAATGACCCTGAAGTGTTTTCTTTAAAGGCCCTGATGTTTTAAACTCTGACTACAGGAATCTGCCAGGCTTCCAGTCCCCAGCAGAAGAAAATCAGCTTCTGTGCTCACAAGGCAGACAAGCAGCAGCTTTCTTCATACAGCAAGAAGCAGGGAGGAGGCAGAAAAATCACAACTTCTGCCATAAATGGGCTTCCCCAGTTATGCCCTATGCTCTCCAGATAACTCCTGTGCCACTCCCCAGGTGCAGGTACATTTGGGTGCAGCCTGAATATACCAAACATAATCCCAAAAGCTTTGCCAACTAGTGTAGAAGGGTGTTTTGGTTACGAGAGGACCTCCAGTTTCAGCCCGTTGCTTTGGCATCCTCTGAAACGTCACTAGAAAGCATCAAACCAAACAATCATGAGACTAATAATTGAAACAGAAAATAACAACAGTGTATCAACAGCAAGCATCAACAGTGGGGACTGCTGTGCGAGGAAGACCTTGCCTGGTGGACCAGCACAATAGATATACTGGAAACATAGCTGCGTCTCACCCCACAAAGCCTCCACGCCAGGTGCGAATAGCAACATTCCTGCAACAGCACCCGTTCCAGGTGGAGTAAGATTCAATGGGAAAAGGACAAACAAAAGGTGGTGGGTACCTTGAGTGGCTCAGCCCTGACTCCTGCCTGTGGAAGGACTGTGGGCCAGGTGAGGACCCTCCAGCAACGTCCCTGCAGGACCCTGTGGGGCTCTCAGTGCTGCTCGGTCTTCCCCATGCCAACAGGCCCATCCCGTGATGAGCTGACGTACCAGCTTTGCAGCCTGGAGCATCCCTCAGCCTCACTGCTTGGGTCCAGCTTGGTTTTATATTCTTTTTTCCGCACCAGGACAGGAGAACTGTAACTCTTACCTTGTGATTTATAACCATCCACGTGCAGGTAGCTTTGCTTTGAACACTTCAGCTCCAGCTGGCTCTGTTTGGCCCCTTGCAGGTTTGTGCCATGCTGTGACTGACCTTGCATGATAACAGCAATCCTTTCACTACTCAGTGCTGGCTTTTTACCATTTGTTTAACCCACAGCTTTACCTACACTTTGCACACAGGTTTTACGTAGCTTCCAACTCAGTCTTCCCTGTTGTCTAAGTGGATTTTTAAAAAAAAAAAAAGAAAAGAAAAACAAGATACATTTGTGATACAAGCTGAAGGCAGGACCCTGCAGCTTAAGCGTGCTCTCTCCTGGGTACTGTTTCTGCACTGGAATTGCTGAACTTGGCAGGGAAACAGAAGAAGGAGGCCTTGGAGCTGCTGGGCCACAGATGTGGGAAAATCCTGCCTGAGCTGCCCTGAGCCATTCCTTGCCGCGGCAGGGCCCTGCTCCTAAGGCTGCTCTGGGGCAGATCCATGTCTCCAAGCTAGGCGCACAGAGAAAGGGCATGGGAAGAGGGACCTTTTCTGCAACGCGGAGACTGGGCTGAAAACACATCTCTCCTTCAGCAAACCAATCTAAGCCAGTATGCGCACAGTATGTGCAAGCAGCATCAGAGCAGCACCAAAGACAAACTACTTGTTTGGACATAGGGAAGGGTGACACAGACCAGCTGCCTAGGAACTCCACACTGAGCACAAACTATATTTCTTTCCTCCCTTGGGATCTACTTTTTTCTTGCAGTCTTCCAAAAAGCCTAGAGCCCTTCTCTGAGTGCTAGAGACATTGCTCTCCATGGACCACCGAGCAGGTCCCAAGGGCAGCCTCCAGCTCATCTCAGGACCAGCCCAGGCCA
>NW_009636981.1:0-208 GCF_000690535.1 Cariama cristata | reverse complement strand
CCCACAGCTGCTCCTCCTCGCCATCACTCTCAAAACAGCTCTTCTCCATCCCCTGCCTGCTCACCCGCTCCAGTTAGGAGGCTTTAGGACAAAGCGCAAAGCAGGCTCTCGGGGTTAGAAGCAGCTCGGTCTCCATCCCTTGAAGGAGGCAGCAGGGCAGCCAGCAAGGCTTAATTAATAAAACAGTGTCGCCTTCAGCTTGCTCAAG
>NW_009636980.1:10844-23727 GCF_000690535.1 Cariama cristata | reverse complement strand
CCGGGAAGAGTCTCCCACAGCGTTACTTAGGCTTGACCGCCAGTTTGCAGGTTGTGCTTACCCTTGAGAAGAAACTTCTCTTTCCTGGAAACGGGGGCTCGCACACTGTAACTTTCCTCGGTTTTGGCTCTCGGCACGTGTCTCCTGGGTCACATTCCTGCCATCGCGCTGACGAGGCAGCGTGCTTCTAAAGAGGTCGCGTTACCTAAAGCCACTGAAACAATAAACCTCGCTTGCAAACTAGGGCTGACTTTTTTCCTTATGAAAGGTTTGAAAGGTATGCAGGATCCTTACACACTGGGTTATTGTTGTTGAAAGAGCGTGTCGTAACTTTAATTAGAAACCAGTAGTTTGAAAGGTTCAGAAGGTAAATACCCAAGATCAGACTGAAACCTGGCATATAATTTATGACATCACTGTGTAATTCTCATTGTGCTGAAAAGTTCTTCGTGGGTGAGGAGAGGGGAAGTAAGTTCTCAGTATGTATGTATGAAGTCCTACCGTTCATAATTATGGCCTGCAGTGGGATCCCTATAGCTTGCCAGGGTAATTTATAGCTAAAGTGAGTTTTTTAGTAACGCGCCCGTGACCTGGTAGTGTCCCAGTGGTCAGTATCTATTACTTTTAAAGCCCCTTTATAGTGATTCTAGCAAATTCTGGAATGGTAAAAGGGAGCCTACTCCCACTTCAGTAAATAGATGATGTGCTGAGCATGGAATCGAAGTACCCTTACTGTTCTTCTCATAGAGCATAGCTATCTCATAAATACTGGGGTAAATCCCAGTGTTTTACTCCGTTCTTGTTGCAGTCTCACTGAAGAGCGTTGGCTTGGCTATGGTGGGGAGGCTTTGGCTGATTATGAGTGACAATAAAATTATCCAGCCATGGTATTTAACTTAATGACCTATTACAGCAATGAATTCTATAGTCAGGACATGTGCTACATAAAAGTATTTTTTTTAATCTGCTCTAAATTGATTGCTGCCCGATTTTATTATCGTTCTCTCTTTCTAGGGTAGAAGTCAAAAGGAGAGCTGAATGGCTTTTCATGCTGACCCTCTCAAACTAAAGTGTCTCAACCAAAATGCCTTAACCAAAGCCTTTTGGCTGTTTCTGTCTTTCAGTTTAGTGGCCCTCACTTTGCTGTCACACCTGCATGAGTCAGGCCTTTTATGTAAAGTGTATGGGACAGGCTTCTGCAGAGATGCTGAACTGCAGAGTTATGTCCTAACTAATCTTTTACGATTACTGTGGTCCATACAGTGCATTAGAAGTTACTGTGTTTTTAAAAAAATACATCTTAAATATATATGTCCTTGTTAGGTAAGTCTCAATTTATTACCTAGTAAATGTAAAGGTAAGTACACAGTCAAATTCAATACTGAAAGAAAAATAAAAAGAAGAGGAATGAGTTTACAACTGAAGTACAAGCCTGAGCCCAGCAGTATAGACTATATATCTGCTGAAATATCCATTCTCCAAACATCCATGGACATGGATGGACAGCCCCAGCAGATAAGTTTGGGCACACCCCTCCTGGATCAGCACCTCAGTCTGCAAGCTCACAGAAGATGTGGCCTTTCTCTAGAGTTCAACTGGCAATGTAGCTGCTACAGCGATACAAATTGTAAATAATAACAGTAAATAGTCCAAGTATGTCTAATAATATTCTTTTTGTGCCTATTTAATCAATAGGACAATTCCTGAAGTAGGGCAGTGCTCAGCCTGAGTAATGGTGGCAGCATTAGATCCGAGTTCTAACACTGGTACATGGAGCGGGCATTTCTTGTCTGTATATGAAGCCAGACTCTGCAGTGAGTACCAGTGATGGGTACGAGCAGAACTGTGGGTTCCCCGGAAACTCCATGGACTTTCTGCTAGGGTCTCTAGAAAACATACAAGATGCTCAGCAATAACAAGTTGAAATCTTGCCCTGAAGTTTAGATAAAGGAATTTAGCTCTCAAAAGATGTTGTTTCTGGTGCTGGATGTTAAAGCAGATTCTTTGAGAAGAAGGAAGATGAAAACAAGTGGAGGTAAACTAAGAGTAACTAAAGCCGAGGTCTAATAAACCCAGCTGGATTAAAAAAAGAAAAATGAACAAAGAAAGTGAAAAAGCTAATACTTCCTTCAAATTAAGAAAGCTTGTTTGTGTTTTGGTAACAAATAAATTCGTAATTTTCACAAGGGAGGCTTTATTCCATAAGACTCAAGCTTTTCCATCGGTATTGGCTCACGCTACAAATACCTGCTTTAGATGCTGTATCCGCATTACTAGCAAGTATTTTATTCCACAGCTTGGGACAATGTGTAAAGCAAGTTGCTGCTCTCCTTGAATAAAGACACTGAGTTCGTTCCTTGCCTGGTAGGGCTGCCATCTGTCCTTTGTTCCCTGGCGTCTTTTTGCCTTCAGAGTGGTGTCTGAGCCGATACCTTGTCAATGCAAGGATTGCTGTCCTTGCCAGGGTAGGCATCTTCTGAGGGGATGTGGGAATGATGATGAGGAGGAGGAGGAGGGAAGCAACAAATGGCCTTGGTGCCAGAGGGCCATGGGCAAGTGAAAGCGGAGGAGGAAGGTCCGTGGCAGAGCAGAGGTGCAATGAGGTAGTAAGTCTCTGAGGAGAGTAGAGGCAGGGCAGATCAGGAAGGAGCTGAGATGGAGGTGGAGACTGCCGCCAGTTCAGAGGGATGCGTCGTACTGACCAGTGGTCCCTGGCACTGGAGTAGCGGGAGGTGAGAAGGCCCTGGGTAGAAGTGGGTCCCTCCCAGCTGAGGAGGGGGCGGCCATCCCGCCTGTGCCTGGGGGGCTGCGCCGCCCACCGCCCCTCTGGCTGTCGTTCGCTCCGCGTCTGCGGGCAGCCTCTCCCCGTACAACACAGAGGCCAAAATGACAATGACACTCCATTAATTTGGGGCCTACATTGGGATCTCAGTGTTTGCTCATTTCTCACCACTTATTTCCTTCAACCTGCCTGAAGGCGCAAGTCTTTTAAAATTGTATTTCAAAAGCAAATATCGTGCCCTTAAAGTATATACCTTGCATCCCTGATGGTTTAATATGACATAAGTGTGGTGGGGGTGGGGGTGGGGGGGGGGGCTTGCAATTGATATTGTTTTTGTGTAATCAGAAATAGAAATTATAATCCCTCAAAGATGTTCAATAATTTAAAGTACTCAGAACTCAATTAAGGCCATTAAGAGATTAGAAATTAGATTAAAGGTGGCTAAAGGGTAAAAATTCAAGGACTTCAAACACCTTTTGTAATACAAAGGCTCTTAAAAAATGAACAGGCTGAGAATTTCCCCAGGAAATTCCTATCATTTTAATTAGGTTTCTTCATTTAAAATAGAAAAAGAAACCACTCCATACACAATTTGAGTCCCACTGCCTCTCTTAAACAGTGGACTCAAGTAATTGCCTGCTGAGACCTGCTCCTTCCCCAGGTTTGGGGGGGGACGTGCAAAGGCTGAACAGATTTTGAAAATCAGGAGGGACCAGCCCGGCCATCTGACGTGTCCTCCTGCGTTGACACCTGCCAAAGGATTTCTCCCAGCCTTTCCTGCGGTGAGGTGAACTGGCTTCCCTCTGATCACATCTCTTCTCTGCACCAAATTGTATCCATTTCTCAGGTCCTTCCGTATGGAGTCAAGTGGCTCGTTCATTCTGTGGCTGAAAAGAAAGGAGTCCCTGGCAATGTGATGGGCTCTTGTCTTTCTGCATCCCATGGTTGCTACCAGCCAAGGCTCTGGTGCAGCTTCACAGCGACACGATGCTGCCATGGGGAAAGAGCCATGCTGCCACAGGGAAGGTGTGAGCCGGCGGCAGAGGGGCGGTGAACGTGTCCCTGTGGATGCAGAGGGCTTTTCGGGAGTGTTAGCCACCCAGTTAGAGGTGGGGGGCATCTGCCATCTCAAAAGAACAGTTTTCTGTTCCTTTGTGAAAATACATATGCATAGGTGGTATTTTGTGGGCCTTCTCGTTTTCTCTGTTTAGGCACAAGCTCGAAGAGGCTGTTTGTTCCGCTACCGTGCTAGGCTAAGGCTGCATTTATGCAACAGTGACACAAATGCCCTGCTTGAAACAATAATAAACGCGAGGGAAATGTGCTTCTGTGCTAAAATTATTAGAAAAAAGTTGATTAAAAAAACCCAGCTACTAATTATTAACATCAGGTTCCCACTCATTATTAGCATCACAAATGTAAAATGGCCGCCAACAGGAGTCAGCCCTGAAATCTCATTAGAAAGAAATGTCACAGCTTATTCCTGGTTATAAAGGCTATTTCATTACCTTTGGAATGGTTGGGTGGCTTGGCTAAATGCAATGGGTGGCTCCCCTTGAGGTATATATTTTTACTATGAATTCATATTAACGAATGAATAATAAATACATTATAATTTTCTAAGCAATCCTGAAAATAAAACAACATTCTAGAAATGCTGAGGAATGTAGTCATGTAAATTGTGCACTGGAGTACAAAAGAAAAAGAATAATGACATGGTAATAGAAAAAGGGCAAAACTGTAATGAGAAGGGACATTTGTCAGTATACTCAGAAAAGTACAATCTGTCTCCCTGGTAATTTGGTGGAGTACAGAAAGTATTACATGCCATATTACAAGTATTACATTTTACGTCTGACTTCAGGAAGCCTTGCCATATGTCTTCCGAGTCAGACATGGCCTCTTAAATGTAGCATGTTCTTTGTTCGCACTGTATGGGCTCTGTCCCTTCTGGACAGTATTTATTGCAAATAAATTAAAGAGAGGATAAATCTTCCAGTGCCACAAGACTTCGTATCAGCCAGCTTTTATGGATGAAGTGGGCAGGAGTAATTTGGCTGCTAATGACCAGGGAAACTTGACAGGTTTGCTTTATTTCTCAGACCTGACAACTTTCTCTAAAAGCTATTGTTATGGAAATAGTCCCAAATTTCCCAGCCTTAAGAAGCATTTACTCCTTTCAAACGTATTTCACGGGAAAAGGAAAAAAGACACTTATTTTCAAATATTCCTGGTATGAAGCAGTGTATCTATGTCACAACTAAATATGCCCTGATATGCCCTGATATTGCCATGATTAGAAGTTACTTGAGATTTTGTTCATTTACGTGAAGCTACATGTTTACAGCTTGAGAAATTTCTGACCCAAGGTCCCGCTCCTATGAGCTGTCCCTTCTGGTCCCCACATTCTCCCTGGAGCTGTACTGGGACTGTGCATAGACCTAAAGGTGCATCCATACGGTGTTACATTGAAATCAAAGGGAATTTAGGGAGGTTGATGGTCAAATCAAAAGGACACCTGCAGATCAGTATTAACCAGCACACACGTTAGACTTACTTCAATATGTAAAGTGTTGAGATATGATGGCAGGGCCAGTCTGGACTTTTCTATACTGCCATGTTGTTAATGTTCCTTTAGTACTGCTGTTTACCGCTGAACCTGCCTGAAGCATAAGAAACAAGGATAAGGCAAAGGAATATTGTTTTATTAAAGGGATATATAGGACTATTTTTGCAAAGGCAGGAACTTTTCTAGCGTCAAAGAATTGTAATAATGAAGGAAAGTAACAATATAGAAAGAAATGATGGATCAAGGCGAAAAGGTGGCATTATAGGAGTGAAGCGAAATGACAGGGAATACGCTACAGGAAGCAATACAACAATTAGAAGAAAATGTTACAAGAAATTGGGAAAAACAATGAGCTTGAGAGGAGATGAAAGCAAATGTACCTATGGATCAGTCTGTATGTACAGTTGGAAATAAGGGTGGGGAGTGAGAAACCAGTGAATTGGGAGGATATGGAAGAGTATTGAAATTGGAAGGAAATAAGGGAGACAATGTAAATATATTATCATCAAAGCCAAGAGATCCAAAACAGGGACAGGTTTTAGAAGAAAAGGATTTTAAGAAAGCAGATAGATTGGACAGGGTGGATTTTAAATACGTGAAGTGACTCAGCATGAATTAAGCCACAGAGCGAGAGTCAAAATAACTTTAATTAATTAGAGAAGCAAGAAAGCTTCTCACAAAACATACCCAGATCAAGTCCTAAACAAAAGCTTTTTTTTTGCTGTTATTTTTTTTATTCCTTGGTGGACTAGGGCTAATGAATGAACTCTGCTGAATTACATGTGCCTGGCTCATTCGCTAGCACTGGTCTCAGCTACTACAGGACAGCTCACGTCCGTAGCGTCAAATAGCCTTTACCTCCAAAACCAAGAGCCTGCATGCAGCCTGCGTATTTTGAATGGTTCCTGACCATGCTAACACCCAAACCATGCTTGGGACTTGTTTGGGAGGTGTTAGCTGGCATAGCCCAAAGCTGTGCAGGGGCACATTTGACCAGTTTTATAACACAAGCATTCTCATGCCTGGAAATATTCCAAGACCTTGATAGATTTACTACTGTGGACTTAACAATGGAGCCTACATTCATGGCCCAGGCTCTGGCATTGCTTTCCAGGTTCATACTCTGCTGCACGCTGACTTGAGTGTCAACATCAAACTAGGGCAGGCAGCATCCATTCCCTGCAGCGGTGAAACCAGGGCTGGACTGGGGCTTGGACAGTGTCCATCTGGTCTCCCAGTCCCAATATGTCAGCAACTGGCAATCAAAGATGTGTTCTAGAAGTGTCATAAATCCCAAAGGAGAGTCCCTGGGCTGACCTGTAGGTGACCCGAGCACAAGTAGTCAATACCACACTGCAGATGAGACCATTTTCTCTCATTTTTTAGCTCCCTCTAGTTTCACAGCCTTAAATTCCCACCTGAAAGTTGACCATCCTCCTGCCCAGACAATCTACTGTTAATCACGAGTGCTGCCCCAGCCCTGTGATCTCCTGGAGCTTTTGTTTCTGTAGTTGGCAAAGATGAGCACTGGGAAGTCAGGAAATAGGAGTTACGGATCTGAAACTTTGGCAAAGCTCTCAAGCGCTGTTTGAATAATGGCTCAGCAAAAATGCAAGCCAAGGACTCATTTCAAATTGCTCTAACCATCCCAAATTTAAAAACTCTATTAATCCCAGTGACAGCCGGGTATCACACCTATCTAATCTGATCTTCCAAGGCATTTTCATTGTGCTCTTCTCTGTAGTATTCTGAGCATTTTAGAGAATTAAATGAGTCTACTACATAATCTAATTAATATTGATCTTTGGTTCTCTTCTTGCTCAACATGGGCAGGAGGAGGAGGCACATAATTCATCTAGCTTAATTATTATTATTAAAATTATGACAGTGGGGAAGCAATGATAGAGAGGAGTCCTGCATTTTAGCCAGAGGGCATCAATATCTGTGGCTTTTCCCGTCTCTTGAAGGAGGGAGTCCCAGAGAGCTTTCCTCTGATGATGTTGAACAACACTGGAGGACTTTGCACAAGCATAGCTGGATTTGTTCAAATAGCTTTTCAGCTGCAGGTGTGTAGCATAGGCACATATTAATGTTTGCATTGCTGCAGTGTACATAGTTGCATACCCAAAATGAAACTGGATCAAGTTTAAGACCTGCCTTGCATCTGTGCGCAGGTTCGTATCCGAGCTTGCATAATGCATTACACTGATGTGAATTCTGATAGTGCAAATGTGGTCATATGGCTTTTTAGAAATAAGTCATCTTGCAATTAATCTGGAATGAGTCTATTGGGATTGCTGAAGGTCAGGGCAGAGTCTGGAGACACCACAATGATTTATTTGTGCACTTTCCTTTTCTTTGTTTCTTTGTTTCCTTTTCTTGAACCAGCCTGAATTTTAAATTTTCCTCTCCAGAGCTGAGGTTATTTCTAAGTGGACTGGATTGCATCTGCCCACTCTGGAAGTCAACAATGCTCAGAACCAAGTCGGCTTATGGCAGCCATGGACTTGGTCTCCTACCATGCCCAGATGAAAAATAACTTTTTATCAATCTTGACTGCTGGATAATCCAATAGCAATGAAAAGTCCAAGATGATTCCACAGCTAAAACCCTTACTGAAGCCCTTATCTGAAGGTAATGTTTCAGGACCGTGTGCAGTCAACCTACAGAAGCACCACGGCCACCTGAGCAGATCTGTGCGTTTGACACGGGTGATGTGCTGTGCCAGACGGTGATGCTGGGAGGGACAAAAGGCTTTTTAGTCCTCACTTGCCCACTCAACCCCCCTTGTTTTACACCCGCCGGCTGTGTGTCACTGCAGGTGGCTGCCACCTTCACACTGCAGGTACTTAGACCCCCTCTGCGGCTGTAGCACGCAGGCAGTTATACTTGGGTGTCAAAGAGAAGAGGAAAGCTGCCTGTGTAATTTCACAGCCAAAGTCTGTAGAGAAGGAGGCGCAAGTGCTTCTCCAGCCTTCGGAGGCAATTTTAGGATGACTTGAATGGTCATCATGGCCTGAATGTCCATGATGCATCTTTGTTTTGATGAAAGAGCTGTGGCAGCCAGCAGCAGTATTTGCTAAGCAAGAGCAAGCAATATGCCGTAGACAACCGAAACTACGGCCTTTGTCCATAGTTCATATTAAGAGGAAATACACTGTCTGCTGGCAATGCTAGCAATGAATCTAAGATGAGCTCAGTGTGATGTATTTGAAAAATTACCACTCACTCATTTTTTCCTTGCAGTCCAGGAGAGAAAAAGTAACAGCTCTACAGGGGAAAATGTTGAGCAGGTTTTACATCTGACACAGCCTTCTGCGCTCTACAGAAAATTACCGTCACCATCTCCAGTAATTACAGGCTAAATTCTTCACAAATGTATAAAGCGACATGAATGTATCCCAATTTCCGTGGCACCTGTCTTATTGTTAGTGCAAGAAATCTTTCTTATAGCTGCCAATAATCATGGAGAAAGTCAATGGGTTACACAGTGATCATTCACTGAAGAAGGAAATGAGTCAGTATGTGAAAGATAAAACTTTGCCAGTTAATATGCATGTATTTGAAGGATATAAAAGTCTTAGGGATGAATTTTATTTGGGGCACTTTATATGGGCTTGCATACTGTACTGTAAATGCAATTACTATGCAAATGCACACAGTAACCATGGAAGGAATTTAGGGTATAGCTGGTGGCATCATTCTTGGTTTGAAATCATAAAAAATTATTTTGACCAACTGATCCAATGTTACTATGAGAAGCTAGTATTGATGTCATCTTTTAACTTGGAGAGAGATTTTTAAACAACACGCTAAAAAATCTGTTTTCTGGATCTATTTTTTTTAGCGCAGTTGCATGTACAAATTTGAGGTATCAGATATGACTAACTAGTTCTGACCTCTGTAACCATTATCCCACTTCTGCTCAGACCTGTGCTAATCACTTAGATAGTTCTCTTTTGTTCATCCTACCTCATGCGCATCACTTTTGTGATGAAGAACCCAGGAGATACTTGTTGGAACTAGTGGAGGGTGGTGCTGAGTGCCTTCCATCACAGCGTGTGATACAGCTGCCAATTCAAGAGAGTGGGCAAGTTTCCTCTGCATCACCCTCCCCTCCTTCTTTCTTCCGAAGAGGTCCTTTTCCTCTGCACTGGTAATTTCTCTGACCAGCAGCGCAGGCCTGCTTCCAAAGCCTTTTGTGTTAGCACTCATTCTAGTGGGTCCAGTTTTCCTCTGAGTTAAACCCAATTAACTCCAGAATAACTCTATTATTAGTTTCAAAGCACCAAGCAAGTGAGTATTAAGTGTATGGAAGATAGAATTTAGTGTATCGACTTCGATAGCATTGCTTTCCCCAGAACACCCTTGCACATGAGGAGAGAGCAGGAACCTCATCGTTCATCACTGCCTATTAATATCGAGTGTCTGGAGGTTTGTTTTAGTCTCATCTTTGTCACAAGCTTGTCAAAGAGAAGAGCAATGGGGTTTTTTCATGTTTTTTCATGTTTTTGAAAGTTGTATCATTTTTCAATTTTGTTACATTGTCATCATGACCTTTCTGCCCAGAAAAGAGATATATAGTATCAGGATAAATTGTTCTGCTCTTTTTCTCCTAAAAGTCAATTAGTTTGTTTCGTCATAATGCGTCAGAAGTCTCTGTCAGTCACATCAGCTCTTTCTAAAGTAACAACTGCAACAGAAAAACACATATCGAAACATGGTGCAAATGCAGTAGTATAACCATAATGTTATGTAATATTGTCTTATTTCCAGAGAGTGAAAAGAGGAAAGAGAACATTTATGGTAAGAAAACAATGGATTTTTTCAAAGATTGTTTTCCACTGATATTAATCCAGTGTGTGCACTGCCCACACTTTGAATAAAACTTCAAAATATCTCAAGCTATTTACCCTTTATATATGAAAAGTCAAGTGTGTTATAATTTGTAGTCAAATGGCTTCTTACAGGAGCTCAAAGCATCAGAGAAAATTTTGTCAGACTGTAAAAAAGGATTATGTACATTTGCACCCAATTCAACGCATTCATAGTACTTTACAAGAGTTAAAAAAATCTTAACATTAGCATTTGTCAATCATATATTCAATAGGAAGCTGGTACCGGGAGAAGGTGAATTTTTTTCAAATGCTATGTTGGGGAAAGATTCACCAGTGATTTAGTGTTCCTGTACTCCAGAAGTGTTTTTCCGTAACTATGTATCCAAATTTATGCACCAAATTTTTTAACATGACATTTGAATGCAGAGAGCATGTAGTTTGTATTTCTGCCACAGAACGGAGCAGGCAGACTCATTTAACTGTTTCCAGTCTTTATTGCTTCATGGTATTCATACGGATAACTCCGTTCATTCCCACCAACTCTCAAGAATTACATCAATGTCTTGGACAAGTTGAGATTTTTGTTTCCTGCATGCACACACATGTGCATATTTGGGATTAGCCTTTAAAAGCTTTTCCACTCTATTTGTCCTGGTGCTTGACATAACCACCTGTCACTGCCATCATATTTATATAACATCCCTCATTCAGAGGTCTCGGGCTGTACGACTAGTAATATAAGAAAATGTATAATGTTCCTCTGAAATATTTATCATCCTCTTGCAGAGGTGGAAAATACAGCACGCAAAGGCTAAGCAACCTGTGTGGCACACAGCTGGCGGCTCGAAGTCCTCGCTCCCAGCCTTGTAACCACAAGGCTCTTCTCCCTTTTGGACATTTCAGAAAGCAAGCCTGTACCTCCCAGATTCGTCCTCAAAAGGCCCTTGCACAACACCCCTGAGATTTTTATCTCACGGGATTTTGTAGAGTGAGAAACCCAACAAACCGCTGGTATCCGCGGAGGATGCCTTGACTTACTGAGAGGGCGAGCAAGGCGGGGAGGCTGCGGCGCCCGGCATGCTGCCGGCAGAAGGCCCTGGCAGCGTGGGGCGCAGGAGCAACCTGCAGTTGGGCAGCCCCGCTGCCGCCCCGCTCGCTGAAGGTGGACCCTGTGTGGGCTCCCGTCGGTGGGGAGTGCCAGGCAGGAGCACCCAGCCCTCCACCATGCTGGTGAAGGGGGTCTTTGCAGCCCAATGCTGCCGGCAGAAGGCCCTGGCAGCGTGGGGCGCAGGAGCAACCTGCAGTTGGGCAGCCCCGCTGCCGCCCCGCTCGCTGAAGGTGGACCCTGTGTGGGCTCCCGTCGGTGGGGAGTGCCAGGCAGGAGCACCCAGCCCTCCACCATGCTGGTGAAGGGGGTCTTTGCAGCCCACCTCTCCTGTGCGTGGGGCTGGCGGGGAGAGCGGGGCTGTAAATTATTCAGCCGTACCATGGGCTGTCGACTCTCCACATCAGGTGGGGTCCCTCTGCAGCCCGACTGCTCCGTGCTTCCGCAGGCTGGGTGGCCCGCCCGCGCAAGGGGAACTGGCAGTCGGGAGGGAGGTCCACGCCATTGCTCCTGCTCGGGGTGGAATTCAGACGTAGTCACTTCCCTCACAAATCAAGTGCATCCATTCGACCAGTATACCGGTTAGAGCATGCAGCAAGTAGACATTAAGTAGCTAGTAAGTACGTTTTCAAGTAGTCTTAGCTTTTACAAGTTTTCCAGATCCTCAGAAGTATAAAGAAATATAAAAATAAAAAAGTAAGATGCGCAATGCTTCTGAACTCTCACAAGTCTTTACTTTTTCCCAATATTTGATTTCGCGGCAAATATTTTTAACTCTTCATGATCTGTTTCAGCCTCCCCCCTTTTATTTTTACATTTTTGCTTTCTCTCCCAGGCTCTTGATTATAAAATGTTCAGAAAGTGGCTTCTTGCTTTTTTGCATAAGTTCCCTGCATATTTGCTTTTCCTTAGAAGTTGAATTTAAGGTCACCTATAACACCTTGGCATAGTTGAATATGCTTTATATGTTCATATTAAATAACCTAAACTTACTATGAGACGCAAGGTTTAGTAATGAAACCTGGGGGATTATTTAGCAAAAATGAAATCACTCGGTTCTTTTCTTGATATAATTCTAACATTTTATAATTTTCTTGATATAATTCTAGATCATCCAAAAATGTCAGATTTTCTCATCAAAGACCTGTTTTCATAGAGAACTTAGAGTCCAGCTGGAGTTATTATAGCAACAGTATCCATGGAGCTTAGTCGTTTCCATCCAAAGGAGACAGGTTTGCATTTTTTCCCCTCTAGGTTACACAGCAAATGTAAAACTTCCTTAAAGACAATGAAAATATGGAGCTGTGTAGCAACCAGAGTCATACAGAGGTAGAGATTTTATCATTCACCTCTAAATTATTTTCTAAGCAGTCACTGGAAGGCACTTGGAAACCACTGCTGTATGGTAGGGCTGCTCACACACGGATCGGCCAGGCATTGCTGGTGGTGGCACAGAATATTGGCTCTACCCCTGCTGGCCACATCTTCACCCACCACGCGGGGGCATCGGCCTGGCAGCCCACCCTTCTACCCCCTCCACCTCTCAAAGCCCAGGTGTCCACAGATGGGGTCAGCAGCGCCGGCGGCTG
>NW_009636980.1:0-10813 GCF_000690535.1 Cariama cristata | reverse complement strand
GCGGGACAGGCCGGCAGTAACGGCTGGAGCTGAGCCAGAGGGCAGATGCCGACAGAAGCAGCTGCTCGGAATGGCCTTGGAACAGGCGGTTCCCGGGCAATTCAGACTCGTGTCTGCATAGGAAGAGGGAGGCTGCCAGTCTGCAGCCTTGAAGTGGTTTGTGTGATGCTGGCGGCACTCCTGCCGCAGGTGGGGAACCACGGCTGATGTCAGTCTGCACCAGAATAGATCAAGGCAGTATTACCTTCGTGCTCCATAGAACAAGACCTGCAATGAGTGAATTATTTAGTGGTGATGCACATCCTCTGAATATTCTTGCCCTATTTAGGAGTGCACAAATGAAATAGCTGTTATGAGATTTTTTTCTCATCATCCCGTACATCAAATGCATGCCAGACAGTTTGAGCAATAGGCTGGTACCTCAGCTATGAATCAGTTTGCGTTTATTGCTGTTCTTTTTTTTTTTTTTTTCTTTTTATTACTTCCCATATTTTTAAATGGTAAGGAATATGATACAATACTAAACATTAAAATTAAATCAGAAGCAGTGTATCAAGAAGTATTTCTTCTCTGAATGTTGAAGGGCATTTTGTAGGTAAGGTGCAACAGAACAACTTGTAGCTTCTCTTCCTGAAGGAATTTGGCAGAGGTGAGGGCCAGAAAGCAGCACTCTTAGTTAAGCTTGACATCAGCTTTAGTCTGCCATGGTCTTTTTTTGTGTACGTTGCCATTCTTGCACCTTTTTCATCTAAGAGAAAGAAGTGGGTCCAGTGCCCCTGGGACAAATTCAGAAAAGGTGCATAGAAAGGGGCCAGATATCTTTGAACTCTTTCAGTTAGATCTCTTTCTGTCTTTGGGAGTTTAACTTCTTACAACACACGCAAACGAGGCGCAAAGCGCCCATGAGAAGAGCTTCACATGGCTGATGTGCAGCTGGCATGGAACATGCTGCTATGCTTGCTTAGGCACTTTGCATAGAAGTAGGAGCAGTAACTTGTTTTAATGGCAAGTTTGGGTGGGGAGACTTGGGAAAGTTATAGCTAATCAAGTGGTGAAGTTAACAGGCATAAGTTCAAGCGTGCTAAACTCCTTGGACATGTGTTTTCACTCAGCATAAAGAGGCTGGAGTTTGCAGCAATTTAAACAGAATTAAGCTACAGAAAATGAAAGTCATTTTATTCCTGCATAAGAGCAACCATCTGGCGTTTATCAACCTGCAGTTTAGGCATACTTACATTCCACCTTTATTTGATTAACTTTCCTGCATGCCTTCATAATAGGCATGGCCTACGATTTTTCAGTTAGTTCAGGGAGCCCAAAGCATGCTACTTTTACAAATACCATTCCTTGTTTATAAACTAGTGTGGAGTCCTTTGCTAACCGCAATTGCACTGAAATTGCGCTAATAGTTGCTTAATAAATGCACAAGATTAAATACTTCTACTTTCAAAGTAAAAAAAAAATTGACAAATTGGCAAATTGACGAAAAAGACATACTATACTGGGACTAGCTCTCCAACAGAAATGAGCTTTCGTATGCAGGTGAATAGGTAATTTGTTTTTCCAGCGAGTACTGTCTCCATCAGGTACATCTATGCTGTCAAATCACTTAACTCCCCAGTTCATTTCCAGCTTCTGTCCTCTAAGTCGTCCATGTCAGCCCAGTCTCAGACTCCTTTGGCATGAACCTACCGGATATCCCAAAACAAAAAGTGTTAATCTTCTGACGATGCTTGGCTTCAAGGTCTGCCCCAGGAGGGCAGTGGGAGTGAGCCTGGGCCAGGTTTGGCCGCCTCTGCCTCACACGAGGTCTGTCTGTTCGCGGGCACGTTGGGGTGCTCACTGCAGAGGGAGCCCGTCAGAGCCGAGTGTAGGTCCCGCACACTATACACCTTTTATATTTCCTTTGGGCTAACTCTAACATTAGGAAGGCAATAAACATGCTCCTGTGTGCCAAATGCCATGCTGTGTCTCTCTCTCTTTTTTTTCTATTTAAAATTAGAGACCAACTTCTGGTTTCATTTCATCTGATTGAAGGTACATCTACAGTCACAATTCTGTCACTGTTGAAGTGAGTTTCTTGTCCCGACATACCGTGCTTTGACTCTTACTGAAGATGGGTCTTTCAGAACTGGAGAGACAGTGACGTCTTAAATAGTCACTCAGCAGACATGAGTCTTCTATGAAAAAAATAGTTTTAGTTTTGCAAATCATTATCTGACTTCAGCAGTCTGTCTATAAAATTCCAGACTTAATAGATACAGAATGCCAAACAGTCCAATTCAGAGCACTCTTTACAGTCGTACACAGTACATGATACTGTTTGACGACCCCTTGATTAGATACAGGTAAGAACTGACACAGATTGTGTGCCTCCACTACGAACTCTGAGAGGGATGCATCTTGCTTAGCCTCAAGTAAGCAAACTTTTAGACATTCTTAGTCTGAGCTGGTCACCTTCAAAACCCGGTTAAGAGAAGCAGGCATTTCTAGAGGATGATTTGTCTTAAAGATCTATCTTAGAGGAAGAGGAATTACCCTCTGGAAATAACTGTGTCTCTCCAAAGATTGTAAAATGATCCAACAGTGATTAATTCAGATCCAGACATTTAATTTCTCAGAAAATCTAAGCTTGAGTAGATGGAGTCCACACTCTATGCGCATAATCACACAAACCCAGGGGTTAATGTGACAAAGCAACAAAAGTAATGCTGGGCCTTTGTGCGCTTGAGCAGAAGATGGGTGAGCACTGCATGGAGCTGCATACTTTGGGCAGCCAAAATCACCTGTTACCCCTTGAACAACATGAGAACTTTCCCTGCGTGTATGAAGCGTGCCTAGTTTGGGGAGGTCATCCATATTCCCTTCTTGGTTTATAGACTTCCATCTTTACATGATGCAACTTGACTGAAATAGGCCAGCAATCTTCCTGACATATTTTGTACAAGAACTAAAATACAGTGGTACTGTGCAGTGACAAGCAAAGTAAACCAAATTAGCCACAGGTACCTGGTCAGAAGAAAAACTGCAGTTACAGCTAAAGCGAGTTAAAGTGAAGCTGCGGGCAGGTCAGACAGCGCAAGCTGGACAGGCTTCAGCACTGAGGCTTCGCAAACCCAACACAAAACCCATGGCCAGATACTGGGAACAGTGATGCCGTGTTGCAGGGCTGTGCAGGCAGACAGGCCTGCTGTTCAAGCAGGTTGCTAGCTCGATACACCGAATGCAACATGTGAAAAGGAAATCTATGGAAGAAATTAATTTCCAGCACAGCTTGGGAATGACATTTTTTAGCACTAGAGAAGCAAGGGGAAAGTTCTCCAGTGTCCTCCTAAATCTAGAGGGAGGTGGGACGTTTATATCAAATTTATGGAAAGGTGTTGAGGATAGTTGTTGAAGGATTTCATTTCTTTAAAGATCGGAGTTAAGACTGAAACATCCCCTCTAATATATGTTCACTTGTCTTTCAATGTTTTCATGCAGAAAGTTTCTCCAAAGTATCTTTCTGCCTGATGCATGACAGCTATATTTATTTATGTATTCTAGATACTGTAGATATGGGTGATGCTAAAAAGATATACCCTATATTTGTGTGGCTTTTCTTTTCTCAGGCTTCTTTCATTTGCACCTTCAGACTACTCCCTGAAGAATTAGTTCAGTTATTTATGCTGCTCAGTTCACCAAGAATAAAGCTGTATTTTCACACAGACTTAAAACAGATTGAGCCCATAAAATACTTCACACTCTGATTTGTGTTTGTGGTGGAGGCAGTTCTTCATAGTTTTTAATGTGTGTCTAACAGAGGCCTTTTACATAATTAGAAATCTTACTTACATTTGGTTTTGGACTAAACTAACAGAAGCGATCTGACAGAGACTCCTTTCCTAGCAGACCTTGCTTCTGCCACTGAGTCTGACAAATTACTTAAATAATAAACAGAAAGAGGAAAGATGACTGGAGCTGCTTTATTAAAAGAAATTGAATTAGCAGCAGGGCTGTTCTGCTGTAAGCGCTGCTCACTGAAGAGCCAGCCCAGTCTGCAGGATGGCCACGCGCATCAGTCTGCGTGGGGTTCACAGCCTGGCCATGCTGCGGGCACAGAGGGATACATGGGGATTTCTTGCCAGGCAAGATGTTGAATTAGCCGGGGAGAGCCCAACAAGAACTCACAGGCTCCCACAGGGACAGCCTGCATTTCGGGTCTGGGTGACATAGAGCCTATTTCTTTTGCTGCTGAGGATGCTCACCTTGAGCACGCAGATGTCATTAGGTTAGTGGAGGTGGACTCTTTTAATCGATTACATGTTTGGTTTGGGGTTTTTTGCTTCCTCTGAAGCTCAAAGGGGACAAAGGGAAAGGCTTTCCGACATGACTGTTTCAGTACTCACCTGTGGGTGAGACCCCGCTTCCCCTTCAGCATGAGTCCAGTTTAAATCTCTACTATAAACCGCTTCAAACCCAGGCCCCAGGGTATATCTGGCTTCAGAGCTTTTTTTTGACCAGGGATACAGAGCGGCGTGGACCTTCCTACAGGCAGTGGAGCCACGAACTAAACCAGCCTGAAGCGGTTTGAGCATAGGTAGGTCCCTGACGTGCAGCATCCGCCAGCACAGACCCAGCGATACCCCACCTCGCCGAAAGGCTGCCGGGAAAAGGTCTGGTGGTAGGTGCCCCCCGGGCTGGGCAGCAGCTCTCTCAGAGCTTCAGGACCACACTACTGCTCTTAAGTGTTTAACTTGCATCTTAATCTCACTTCAAGTCCCTAAAGTCTTTGGTGGATGTAATCCTGAAGTGTGGTAATTCAGTGAATGTTATGCATGAAAGCTAACACCTTTAAACTCGTTAAAAGTGTTAGCTGAAAGGCCTGGCATCTTAAATGAGAATTTTTCAAAAAGATTATGATATCAGTGCTCTATGGGGAAGTATCACTTCCAGAAAAATCAGGAAAACATTTTTATAATGTTTGACGTTTTTACGTTGAAGTAATGGCAAATACTTATGTTCCCTTGTTCTCCCTACCTCCATTCCCCAGCTGGAAATGTGAGTGAAAAGTAGAACTTTTGCATAAATAAAAGCAACATTTTAAACCTTCAAATATACTTTTTTTCCATCACAAACAAGAAGAATATGCTAAAAACCTAAAATAGCAGCTAACTTTTTTCCAGTGAAAAGTTAACTTTTTTTCCGGTGGGAAATAAGGAAAAGCCTTCCCCCTCCTCCTCCTGTTTTAATTTTGATTTCTTCACTTATTCCAGTGACAGGAAGGACAAGGAGTGTGAGACAAATTAAAAAATGAGAGAGAGATTTTGTAGAATGAAACATTGACTGTACATTTCTGTTAATTTTGAAAATCTTGCTTAAATATAATATATAGAATTTAAAATAATTTATTTCTTTGGACATGTATGTTGTTATCACTTCTAAAAAGCAAACTGTTTAAAGTTTTTGTATTTAAGTGTTCACATCAGGAAACTCACTTTTCTAGAAATGGCCAAATTTTAGAGTATCCACATTTCCCAGTATTTCCAGATGAAACTGTTCATATTGTTGCCATTTTCTGAATATTGACCTTTTTGAAACCTATTTATCTCAAACTAAACAACTGCAACGTTTGAATATATTTTTATTGTCTTATTGACTAAACATGAAAGCAAGCATTTCAGTAAGAGAATGAATGTCTGACTGTGTCTCATGGGGGCAAAGCACTTATGTTTTTGGCAGAAAGCGGCAGAACATTACACCCTTTTAGTAGCTAAATAATACGTTACTGTAGAAATGGCCCTAAATTTTAACATTTGGAAAACGTTTTCTTAGATTGCAATCATAAGGAGAAACTCGTGTGAGTATCAAGCCTCACTAGGTTTAGATGTTTGACATATTTCCCACAGCTGTATGTTTTCTCTTTACCTGTCTCCTTTTCATTCTCTCTCTATCATCCTCCTGCCCCTACCCATGAGATTTCAGAATATCAGAGACACTTTATGGGAAACTAAAGTTACTGCCGGTTAGTACAAGGCACACTGCTACCTTACCTATCCATAGTATGGTGGGGTTTACCCATATGGACAAAAATATGGACTGATTTATGCATAGCAGATCTGGGAAATTTGTGGTTACCTGTGCTATTCATATGCCTGTGGAAGGAAAAATAGTCAAAGTCGTAGAATCTTTTTTTAATGTGCTTTTGCTTGTTGGACAGCTTAATTTTTCATGTACATTATTTACTTTCCTTTGGTGGATTTTGAGAGAAACCAGCTCTCATAAAATTTTTAGATGAGCATTTTCTAACCTGTTGAGGTGAGCATTAAGCTTCCTGGCTTCTTAAAAATAATTCCCATTATTTATGTTGCATACAGGCTAACCACGTAGGCTTTGGTTGCCTTTTTTATCTTTTACAGGTTAACTGAATGATTAAGGAGTTCACGGAAGTGAATATTGTAGAACAGGAAGACCAAAAAGCCCATCATCAGGGCCACTTGGGTCACTTGAGTTAATGACCAGCAAAGAACACAGTCCAAAAAATATTTTATTCTACGGAGTGATTTGGTTCTCATGCAAATGTGAAATTACAAAAATGACCCAGATTGTTTATCCCAGTGAGCAACTGTTCTGGTTTTCTGGAGTTGTTTAGTTTGGCAACTTACTATCAAAAGCAATTTGTAGCTGGTATATTGAGCTGACCAGTCTGATAATTAGGCTGGGCATTCTGAATAAGTATTTTAATACCTTATAAAAAAGTTTGTATCACATGTGCCTTGAATATTCCACCTTAAATATTCAGTCACACAGATTTTGAAAGAGAATAAGGAATGCATTCATAAATTTATTAATAAATTCTCCCTTTTTGGTTACCTGTTATGCTCATTTCAACTCACTGTGTAATATCATAATATATCTCATAATGGATCTTTGTAAATAGATACGTATTTACCTTATCGCCAAGCTGTATTGCTGCTTCTGCATTTTGAGTATTTTTCTTCTGTCTTAGACTTTGTATCATCAAGCTTCCTCTTATTGATTTCTTCGCTTTGTTTTTTATAAACTCAGTCACTTGGAACAGGAAAACCTGGTAAATCTGAGAAAGACGTTAATATTATTTTGACATATTATTAGTACTTTTCTTCCAAGCAAAGTCATTCTCTACTCTCTGTGAGACATATAAAACAATAAACAAACCTGCTTGCTAAAGATGCTGACATTTGACACAGTCTGCCTTAAAAACACTGAAATATGATTGACTCTTACTAAAATAAGATCACATTTATTTATCCTACATTAAACAGCATGACCTTTTCAGTACCACTTTACGTGTCTCAGATTTGCTAAAAAAGACTCCACTGTACGATTAATGAACCGTTCCGCTCACGGTAATGAAATCTCCAAAGACAGTCTGTAGATGTCCCTCCCCAGATGCCCCAAAGAAGCCAAAAGGAATTTACTGTTGGTAAATTTGGGGATAATGCAGTACAGCATTTCCATTTTGTTAACTTGATGTGGTCTCTTCCCCAGAGTCTCCACATGTAGTTTGCTTTTATATCTTTCCTGGGAGGAGACTACCAGAGCAAACAGAAATCTGCAAAACAAACCGTAGGCTGCTGCTGCAGGCAGAGCCCACCCAGGGGTACATCCACGTACGTGTCTACCAAGGGGACAAAAGAAGCTCACTGCGGGTCATCTCACCCAGGATGGACTCTCCTGTGCTGCAGACAGGGTTGCAAACGGGTGACAGTGCAGTCCCATCCCCGTGGATCTGCTCCCCATTCTCTGCATGCTCCGACAGGGCCAGGGGCTGCTGCCCAGCTGTGGCTACAGCCTTTCACATGTCACATTAAATCCAAGGAGAGGTTTTTGACCCAGAGGATGGAGATGCTGAAAGACCCATTTTCAGTAGAAGCTGGATTTCACCCCAAGCTTCTATCTTTCCAAAGATGTAATGTTCTTTTGCATAGACTTGTATTAAACTATTCTGTCATGGCCAGATTCCAATTCTGAGGCATCCAATTTTCATCAGTTAAATGTACAAGGAACTTCAGGATTACTTGTGATGAAAAGTTATGAATTTTTTGCTACTCTTCAGTACATGCCTGCCTAGATATTTTCACCCTTTCCAAATGAATTCTCTATTCTCTATCACAGAGGGCTTTCATTGCTAGGTAACACACAACACACCTGTGTTCTCTTATCGCCTCTTGCTGCTTCTTATTTAAACTTGCATTTCATTGCCAAAGTGCAGCCACATTGTCTGTCAGCTTCAAATAGCAATTTTCTCTCCTTCCTATCTATCTGACTTAATTTGCACAATTTAATTTTGGTTAACGTCTTGTCTTCAGAACTTGAAAGACACAAACGTGCAACACCTGGCACAAATTCTTGCGTGGAAGCACAGGACAGGGAGTGGTAGCAACTCTCTTGCAATAGGAATGAGCAGAGGTTAAGGCCCCAGTCTGGAAAAACACCTAAATGTGCACTTGTAAATCAGAAGAAATATTCATATATATAACTTTGAGCACATGCATAGCTGTACTGCTGGATTGCTGCCACTGTTTTTAAGAACAGACCACATGCTTTATGTTCTGATACTTATTCATAGCGTAAGACACTGATACTTCATCTTACAGTATTTTTTTCTTTGTGTAACCCAAGAGGTAATTCAGAAGCTATAGACGTGTTTGCAATTTGTTTCCCTGTCACTGAGTGCTATGCAGACGAATGCATTCTCTCAAACGTCACACACAGACTAGCTTCCCTTTCTTGAACATCCATAAGTATACTGTCTCATAAGCAAAAATAATACCAGATTTCTTTAAGGAACAAGAAATAGCACTTTTAAGGGAGTTTCAGGTGCTAGAACTTTTTAGATATGGCCATGTACTACTTTTGTATGCTCTCACAAAGAAAAGAAAAGATAAAGACAAGCTTATAATCTACCTATCCTGAAACTACAGTTTGACAATCTGTATTCTTGTCTCAGGAAAACGTGAAAAACAAACCCCTTAATAAACATTTTTATTCTTTGCTAAAACAGCAAGCAAACCTCTGCAGTCTATGGCTTTTACATGCTGGTACAGAATGTTCTATTCACCCACTCATTAAAGAAAAATAAAGAAGAAAGTCACCCACTCTATGAAATAGTGGAAAATAATTTTTCTGAAGAATATGCAGACAATTCTTTGAAGTATGAAGGGGTAGCTGTGATGACCAGACAGAATTACATTTGTTTGATCAAATAGTTAACAACAAGGTACAGATGAATCTGAAGGAGAGAGTATTCAAAAACAGTGGGAAGATTAGTGGTGATTTGCAAATATTAGCAGGACAAATTTTTCAGTAGTTTGTTTGCTAGTCCAGACACAGGGAGCAGCTCTGATTCTTCAGACATACATGTGCGGTATTGTGCAAATGTGTGCGTCACAGCTTACTCAGGGAATCTCTGAAGGAGGTATATACTCTTATTAGCATGTCCTTTTTGAAACACTTAACATGGAAAACAAAGAAAACTACAATTAAAGTGTTACAATCAGTAACATAGGTCTTCAGGATCCCATTCATTAAAACTGTGTGCTGTGCAGGCATTTGTTATTTATTTATTCAGACAAAAACATGATATCCCAATTATTCTATGTAAATACAATGAGTGTGATTTAGTTCAGTGCAGAATATGATATGGGTCTAATGGGGCATATTATCAGCGTAATGTCTGCAAGGTACCAGGAAACCAAAGGACATGAACAAAATTACAGACAACCCTGATTCCTCACAGGTACACTTATGTCTCTCACCAGGCATAAGTTACAAAAAGATCCATTTATGTAATTACTTAGCATATAGAAAATTACTTTACCAGACCATGCCAATGTTTCTACAGTGTATATTATGTCCCTTTAACATTACAAAACGCTATCTTTCAGTTCCCTTCCCTTGCAATCTTGCTGTATTTTAGTCAGGGATCCAAAAGCTATTGGATGAATATAGGCTCTGGCTTCACGTGTGAATCAAGTTTGTAAGATCTCAGTTCGATTTGCAGAAAGAGATCTAGTTATTTTCTTTACCAACAGACCTATCTCTGATGGCCTGCAGATTTTTTTAGCACTTCTAAAGGCACAGAGCATGGATAAGTGGCCCCTTAGACTCTTTGTGTGGTCAGCAGGGAAAGAAATGGTCCTTTGGGGAATGACTTGTCGTCTGGAAACAGCATTTAAGACAGATGAAGTAAATTGCCCTCTGAATGTCCCTCTTTCTTCATGGACCGCAGAGAGACAGGCTTGGGCTCGGTGCCCAGCTGGCACAGCCCGCCAGCACTGGGCAAGGTGGGTCCCCCCCACGGGCAAATGGAAGGTGCTCTGAGGCCAGCAGCGCTGAGGCATCAGCAGGTGAATCCTCCTGACGGCCTTGCGACTGCCCCGACACCCTGCCCTCGGCCCTCAGAGACAGAGGGATGCATTTGGTGACTATGGGCCCTTGGAACAACAGGCCACGTACATTTACACAGTAAAATGCAGATCTTCAAGTGCTTGTTGACTGCAAGTAATTAAGAACTACAACAATAATGCAGGAATCAGTGAAAATGTAAAACTGAATTTCTAGCTAGCTCTGCTCAGCACAAATCTCCAGACATTTTAAATAGTCAGGCATTTGAAATACCATGCACTTCCCAGGCAATTCACAGCAAGTGCAATTAGGCTAAGTTTTCTGGCCTAATTTCAGGGTAAGTAATTACTTGTACCTGACAACGTTTCCCTAGCAGGACGTAGTGCTTTCTGCTGCCTACCTGGCGCTCTTGCAGCGGACAGGGGACTGCAGCAGGCTGCCCCCG
>NW_009636979.1:398-643 GCF_000690535.1 Cariama cristata | reverse complement strand
CCGGGCTCGGCACGGGCAGCCCAGTCCCTCCCACTGCCCCCGTGGGAACAGCACCTCCCCGGCACCCCAAGCCCCTTGCAGAGACCCCTCTCACGAGCGCAGGCACGGGAGCCTGGCACAGCCGTACCAAAAGCCTTGGCAATCGCAACGGTCTCCAGCAGGCCCATGAGCGGGACCACGGCCAGCCCGACCCCCATGTCCTGGGAGGGAAGGAGGTAGTGAGGGTTGCCACCGAGGGACGAGGG
>NW_009636979.1:0-215 GCF_000690535.1 Cariama cristata | reverse complement strand
GCTGCCGGTGAGCGTGAGCGGCTGGGAGCCCATCACCTGGAAGGAGTAAGCAACCAGGCCAGCAAAGAGGACTACGAGGGCGTTGCGTGCTACAGTGGAGAAAGCAACTGTGAAAACCTGCCTGGAGCCCGGGGCGGTGGGAGGGACGGCAGGAGGTGGGTACCCGGGCTGCCGAGGTCTTCCAAGCCTTAGGAAGCGGGATGCACAGCGGCAGG
>NW_009636978.1:0-16322 GCF_000690535.1 Cariama cristata | reverse complement strand
GGCACAAAACCCAACAACAACAAAAAGTCAAACTCTGCTTGCATAGTAGATGCAAAGAAGTGAGTTTATGTTCCAAGATGGGGGAGAAGCAGAATGCCACTTCTCACTTTTGGGTGGCCATATATACAACAGCTGTTGTATACGCATAACTTTGTGAAAGATGTGGCTACCTTTCAGAAAGCAACTTACACCAGATGTCCTCAAGGAATGAGCAGTTCAGAGGTGTAATTGGCACCAAACTTTGTGAGCAGATGAATGGTAATTCAGTGGTCCATCTAGAGCTGGCAGATATACCTTGTTTTGCTACCCAGAATTTTTTGCTGGTTTGGGCTTCATTAGTTTGGCAGTATAATAGACAATGTTACCCAGGTATAACACTGGGAGCATTCTGCTCTTTTAAGATCCACTTAGTTATTTGCAAGCTGTGTAATCTGTTGATCTGCTTAGATATGAAAAATCATGGATAGTTACTAAGTATGACTTTTAAGTGGAAGACAAGTCATCTGGCAATATGGGAGTGCCTTTGTTACTTTTCATTATCCTCTGCATAACAAGTAAGATGATCTATGACTAGAAATAAAGGGATCTGTGGGGACCCACTTAGTTTCTGTCTTTGTCCTGGACTGCCTCCTGTATCTGAAATAGGTAACTCTTTCATCTAGATGAAATAAATAGAAGTCACCTTACTCAAGCATTTGACATTTTAGATTTTTTTTTTTTTTCAGAAAGGGAGATGGTTTGAGAATAGCAAGAGGTGAAGAGAAAATGAAAAAGATGATCCTAAGATCTTTCCACCAATTTCCACCAATTAACAAATATTGAACTTTAAAGGAAAAGTAATTAATTGGGGTGGGGGAGCTATACGCTATATATTTGAGGATGTATTTGTAGTGTGTGTTCCTGATCAGAGAAGCTACCTCTGTTCTGCTATTGCATCCTGTCCCTGAAAACGTAGTACATGAAAAGTGAGTGTAGCTATGAAAGGACACCAGGCTTAGAAAGATCTGTGCTTATCTACAAATAATGACTTTTCTCCAGCTGTTGGGGATTAGTGGATTAGATGCCATGCCCTATGTCTATAGCTTTTAATAGGTGATTGCCACATATATAATTTTTTCCTACTTGTGATGCTTTTGTTTGGAGACCTGTTAAAATTTTTAAATTTTGGGAAGTTAATTTTATAATGAGTAAGTCTCAAGAGACTTTATATCTGTCAACAGTGGATATAAATCAAACTAGGCGGAGCTGTGGTTCTCTGAAATACAGGTTGCCTCCCCAAGTGTATTGGCCATCCTGGGATGCCACCTCTTCAGATGCTTTGGACTCTTTTCCTAAAGTCTCGTTCTGCAGCTACAAGCTGTTCCTGTAGTACTTCCCAGGCTGAGTACATCTATTGGATCACCCGGAAGGGAATAATTGGTGACAGAGGATATCTGGTCAAAAAAAGATGAGAAATGAGATACGCAAAAATAATGTGGCTAAAATCTAGAAGACAAGTTACGCAAAAGTAGGAGACAAGGAGGCCTGTATGATAATTTCCCAGTTTTCTCCACTTTTAGGCATCTTATCTTTGTCTTTGAGATGCCCCCTTTATGTTCCCACACTGTGTGAGTACCTTACTATCTGTAACATGTTTCTTTATGCAGGCCAGTGCTGTCATCCTCATTTTTATGGATGAGGATTTGTACAATGATGCTAAGATCACCCAGAAGTGTGTGGTAGAGAAGTAACATCTCTCAAAATCTTAGGACAGGGTCCTAACTTTGGACTACTCTTTCAACATATTAGGCATTCATGCAAAATGTGAAGTATATGCAGCAGCTGATGGCAGCTGGTACAGATTCACCAAAGCAAATCTCTTCTGTGACTTCCTGATGCCTCAGGGCCTCATGAGGAACAGTGGAATTTGCATGGCTGGAGGATGTTATGCCTTTGCCATTGCTATGCTGCTGATTGAATCCAGTTCAGAGCAGTCTGATAGTATGTCTTGGACTCAGAAAATGCCGAATACAGCTCAGCTTTTGAGGTCTTTCTGTCTATGAGAAACTCTAAGAGCATCAGGACTAGATTTGTGTCTACCGGTGTCTAATTTGTGTCTAATGACCCTTTTCAAAGGTCAAAGTTTCACATGGATTTTACCTGTGGTTGGGATCATTCAAGGATTTCCTCCTGGGGTCCTTTGGTATCTATTAAAAATGAACTTAGTTTACAGCACATCTAAGGGTCTCTGTCCTTTTCCTGTTTGTCTACTTCAATGAAACTTATAGGTATTCAATTACTTTTGAGAAATCTGTGATTCTCTAGTTTGGTTGAAAGCAACCAGTGAAAGAAATAGTGGATGAGGGAGGAAGGAGTTGCATGCTTCTAATCAATGTGATCACATAAGCCCTGTTTCCACTGGAAACAAGGCTGAGACCTGACCTCCTCACTGTACCATGAAACTCTTTGACATTTCTGATTTCAGCAGTGGGGATGTGGCAGTAGTTATCTGTGCTAAAAATAAGCAATAACTGAAAATTATTAATGCCTCTACAAAGAAAGCACATGTAAGAGCTTAATGCCTGTTTTTTCTTTGAAGTCCTGTATGAAGCTTTTTGCCCAAAAATTTTTACAATGCACTTTTATTAAATTATTTAGCCCAAATAGGCACATACACTCAAAGCAGCCTAAGGCTGCAGATGTATATGTGTGTTGTAACAAGGTTAAATAATTTCTTATGACAAGTTAGTTTTCTTGTTGTTATTCTTCCTGTTAGACACAAACTGGTGGTGACTTCATTAATAGCTTGCAGTGTTCTAGTACTAGTGGAAGTCCCAATTTGAGTGACGTAGCTTTTCTAGCAATAGAGAGATGATCTCATTATCATTCAACAAGCCAAGCAACTTCTGCTGGTTTGAACTGCTCAAATTGATGGGACAATGATTGTCATTGTTTTGAGTGCTCCTCTGGTTACTTTCTGAGGGTATTACCTGTGAAGACTATCTTAACATCAAACACCAGTTACTAGTTTGTCCACTGTTGCATAATAAATAACAACAAAGAAAAGTCCGTAATCTTGCTAATCTTGCTAATCTACTCTTTGGCAAGCTGCACATTTTACAAATAGGGCAAGGGGAATTTTCCCATTTCTCAGCATAGATCAAGTGACAGAGGGTGAAGTGATTTCCTCTGTATTCTTAAGGTTTCATTACTTTTTTAAAAATACGGTGTAGCCTGTTAAGAGGAATGATAAATTATTAAATCTAAATTACAACTCTTTAAATCACTACACAATATATATTTTGGTCTCAGTATTTTTTTTCTCTCTTTCTTCACTTACTTAGTAATTAACAAAATTCTGTAATGTGCTATGGGTCTCCTAGGTATTACAAACAGAGAGAGTATGTGGTAATTGCAATTGAAAACCCTGAGCTAGCTATTTACTTAATGCTGATGTATCTTCATGCTTTGTCACCATCTACAGCAGTGCTGTAATTTTGCTTTCATTTTTTACATTTTCCAGAAATCTTACTTCTAAGCTGTTTGATGGTCTTTAACAAACATATCGTTTACAGAACACAATAGAGTGTGTGCCCCTGGAGCACCATTTCTCGTGGGTAGGGGTTGATTAGATAAAGCAGTCTTGGCTCTGTCGCTCCTCCACAAGCTCATGCATGCCCTTGATTGCTGCTGACCTGGGCTGGAAACCCAGCCAGACCACACCACCAGCCCCCATGGCCTTCAGGCCACGCTTGCTGTGGAACCACCTGGCACAGAGGAGGGACAGACCACATGCTCAAGTCTTCCCCCAGTGTTCCCCAGTCAGAAAGTGCATTTGAACCCAGATTTGGGAACCGTTCCCAAGTTTAGATCCAGCCACGGCTTCTCATCTCTTTGGGTCAGCTGTAGCCAACGGATGTGACTTGGGTGAGTGGTGGTGGGCAGCTCAGGTCTGCCCTGTGCAACTGTTTAATGAGGCAGGGAGACATTGTCTTTTAAATCTGTACTGGGGCTGCTTTCTAGCACAGAACAAATTTCTGCAATAAAATGCTTGCATGCTGTCTTTAGGTACCATATAGAAATGTAGCAGTGCAGACATACTGTTGCTTTTAAGAAAGCGTTTTCTCTGTATTTCAAGGTGGCAAGTTGATTAAAAGTGCTCTTGAAGGTCAAACAAGAAAATAGTTAATTTTAGTTCAGAAAAATAACTCAAATGTGCTTATAACAATACTAAAGAGGATCTGACCAGGCAATTCAGACCTCACTCCCCACACCTTTTGGGCCATTTTACGTTCTCTGAATGATACATGCAAAAGTCATGGGTATATGTAGAACAGATGAATAGGATTGGGGAGAGGGTTTGGATTTGATCTTCCCCATTACTGTTACAAAACAATACACCATTATGGCAATGCAAACTCTTCACGATGGTTAAGCCTAAGAAAAAAGAAACAAGTATTTTATTGTATTCAAGTAATCTTTTTTTGAAATAAGAATTATCGACACAAAAAAGGGCAACTTTCTTACTCTGGAAAAAAAAATTGAATAGTTCTAAGTAACTCTTGCTGCTTGAGGTGTGGAAAATCCCCATCGCTACCAGATCTGTTGTACAACGCCTAGTACAAGGGTCACCTGTCCCTGCATAGAGTCAGTGTCCATTAGTGCAAGACTATAGGAAAAAAACCCCTCCCTTCTGGATTCATGAGCTCTTGAGGATTCATGTTATGACACCGCATTTAACAAGAGGTGTAAGAGTGCTGCAAGAGCAGTATTGGTGTTACCAATAGTTCTGCCTTTCACACTCCTGAAAGCCTTGAATCTGTGATTATTTTGCTTCATTTACTGAAGCCATTGGCACTAACCTCAACTCTGAAGACATGTAATGCTAAAGAATTTTGTATGCAATGTTCATATCCAATCCAGATTGTTTTCACTTTCTATTTGGATAGAGCTTGGAAGGTGCTAATCACCTTTCTATCTCCCAAACATGGTTTGTGCCAGCACGCAGCATTAACAGTCCCCTTATATTTGATTGTGCACAGTTGGAAAGCATTATGTCTCAGTATCAAAGAACATTTCAAGCAGTAAGCTATTAAGGCAGCCATCATTTAAATTAAAAAAGATGCTTTGGCTCAAGTGTGGGTATTAGGTACCGTTCTCAAAACAAAGGCTGAAACTTCCTGATGCCACCCTGCAATTGAGACACAGTCCATGTGCTTACACAATGAGGTTTCCTACTGTTTACATTTCCCTCGTGTAACCTTGGTGTCGGGTGTAACTGGGATGCGCTGACTTTGAGAGGGTCAGCAGACTGAAGAGGGCAGGTGCTGAACAATGTCAGGGAGCTCAAACCACTCTCATCCCTGAATATTGCTCTGACAATCTTTTGCAAGTAGTCTTGTGTGCAGAATTTCTGCCTTCTGGTCTCTCAAAAAGTACTGTGGTTTTTTTCCTTGTGGTCCCATATCTGTTCAGAGCTGGATTCGGGAAGTACCAAGATAAATGAAAGGGTTTTACTTGACTGCTAAGTAGGCTTTTCTAAATCTCCTATGCTGTACAGTTTGCATTAGTTTTAGATTAAGTTTATTTTTTAGATTATCCACACTGGTTCAGCAATCCCTTCTAAAGCCCCAACGATGCAATAAATAATAGCTGAGGAAGTCGGGGAGCAGGCTCCACATGGAAGAATCTTATTTTTAAGGCACACCAGATGTTCAGAACGGGAGATTGAATCAGGGCACGGATCCTTAAAATGAGAAGCATAATAAGTGAAACTCTGCGTTTCCTTTTTATCAGATTTCTGTTCAAAAATTCCCATCATTCCTCACCACTGCCAGAACAGTTCTGTAGGGGAAGCCATGAATTCATTAGATAGCCTGTATTTGCAGAACCACCACCTTGTCTTCCACACTTCAAGGTGAGCTTTTCTTTAATAGTTTCTGGTGCTGTAATAAAAAGATGTGAGTATGAGATTCTCCAAAGTTCATAGGGAGATAATAGTATGTAAATCAAGGAGTAACTATATTAGTCGTGAAAGCTGATTGGAAAAAAAATCCTGGCTAACTAAAATAACTAACTCGCAGTGATTTCAGTGGGATCAGAATGTCATCCAACTTTCTACCAATGCTAATACCAGTCTCTACCTCTTTATACAGGAGGAATTTTGGAAAAAAAAAAAAGAGAAATTATGACCTTGTGGTAGAATGGAGGCTTTTTTACATGACTCTCAAAGCTTATGGTACCCCTATTAATATGTTAAAGGCTTCAGTTGAGGGATGTAATTTACATTGACGTAGTTTAAGTTCAACAGTTCTTTCTTAAACTTGAGAGTGGAGTTTCATGCAAGGTTTTGAAGAGTGACATTGGGTTGAGTGACATTCATCTTCTGTAAAAAGCCAAGTGCAAAAACCAAACTAAAGCAATTTGATTCTAGCTCAACTCAGCCTGACTTCTCAGCTAAAGTTCATCCTGTTTTTTAAAATAGGCTGAAATATGAGAAGTACTTTCATGCAAAACAGGCAGGATGGCTAACTTACCTGAAAAAAAATAACCCAACTACTTCCCTTAAATTCCCTCTGTAGCATGTGGTAGGAGTGGAGTAGAAGGGATGAAGAGGACAGATATACACACATACGGACGGACTTAGGAGCAGGACCTGAAATGAGGAAGTATTGTCCCTCTGGAGGGCCCAGAAGGCAGGCAGGTCACTCAGGGGACTCTTAACATTGGACGGTGTCAATACGTCCTCTGGGCCTTCACCCTTATTTTGACTGTGGCTGTGTACATGCTTTTGGCATGCCGTGCATGACAATAATACTATATTATTTTATTATATTATTCTACTATATTAGACAATACAGTAATATTCTATATATTCCCACTATTGCTTAATGGGGGAAAAATACTACAAGCTTGCATTTCTCCTTTCTATTATAATGGGAAGCAGCAGCTTTACACCTTTGCTTCTATAGCTGCCTTTATCAGGCAAGATTGGGAGAAAAAGGTATCATTAGTCTAATAACGAGTGTGTGAGCGTTTAGCAATTACATTTTCTCCCTACTTTGCTCCTGGAAAGTGCCAGGTACCTATAGTGAGAGAGATTAAGAAAGTAAGTTACATTTTTCTCACTAGCCTAATGAGTACAGATACATACAGAGAAAGCGTTCCCTTGGCTAATTATTTAGTCAGCAATCACTCCAGTTGTCCTGCCATGAAACCAAGAAACAGAAGGAGTATAATAAATATAGACTGGGGTTGCTGACCAGGAAAATATATCACAGTTGGGTGGCGTAGGCCTCAGGACATTCTATGTGGAAAAACTGCATTTAAATCATTGACAGAAACAAGTTTAATTAAAATTTGAATAAATTTTCAAGCAGAATTTCTAGTTTATACGTTACATGGCTGTCTGTCTGAATAAAGTTATGTTGTACAAATCCTCTCCCCTGCTTTAGGAGTGATTAAATAGCTTGAAGAATTTGATTGCTTTCTCTTTTGTTATCTATCTTTACTCAACGCACAAAATCTAGGCTTGGGATATATTTCACTGCCCATATTGAGAATGATATCTTCTCTTTTAAAAGAAAGCAAAAATGGCAATTAAATGTTATCTACTGCACTCATACATTACTGAAAATTCATTTCAGTCCTCTGTAGAATTGCTAACTTTGAGCTTCCCTCCTGGACCCCTTCCCCTTAGGGGTGTTAGTTCATATATGCTTGACAAAATCAACTCTAAATAGACATAGCTTTATTGTTTAGCTAAGAAAATTTAACTTACTAACTACATAACCCTGCTGGGACTGGCAATGCATCTTCTTACACAGAAACAGGGATACTGCAGAAGTATTATCTCAGCTTTTTCCAGTCTGCTTAAACAGCCCTTAAATCTCACTTAGAGAATTAAAGGGGACTTTCAAACATGCTTTACTGAAAGGGAGTTGCATTTTTGCGAATTATCAAAAATAACTAAGCTAAGAACTTTATATTTTTGGGCTGGTCTGGAAAGAAGATGCACTGGTTTCATGCAATCTCTGTCCTGTCACCTTCCCAAGATACAGTTTGAGAGGTTATTTTCTTCCTGGCGTGCAGCAGAAGCAGCTATTACTCAATAACCAAGAAGTTGCCTCAGTCCTATGAAAGTCATAGGCCTCATATCTGGAGAGCCATCTACTGGCACCTTATCTATTATCCACATATTATATACCCACACCCCCTTCTCAGTTACAGAGCTGACACGTAGCAGATTTTACATCTTCCTGCTATGATAGAAATAAGAACTATTTAAAGAAGTCTAAGCTCATAAATCGTCTGCAGGGGATCTCTCGGAGACCTTATACCACCGGACTCCTCGGTGCCCTGTCAGCAGGCGTACAGCAAGGCAGGGGCTAATGCAGGATGTTGGACTGCAGAGAACTCTTCGTAACTGCCGCGTGTTTCTCCTGCACAATGATTAACAGTAATTGCCTTACTCCAAAGTTGTGGCACATTTTTATGAAGCGAAGGAAAAACAAGTGGTAATGCAGTATTCTGGGCAGAGTGTGTCATTTACATAGGAAGCAAAAGCCTTTGCCGGTCGTATCCTGCTGCTTCCAAACCCACCCAGCTGGGACTGAGACCTTTCCCTAAGGCTGCAGCAGGAGGAGGGTGGACACTCAGCCGAGCCAGCTTGTTATGCCGGAAGGTCCTGCTTCTCCCAGAAGCACGGGACCGTTGGATAGCAGGGTGCGTGCTGTGCCTCGAAACCTCATAGGACAGGGGCTGGGAGTGGAGTGGGGTCAGGAAAGACAAGGATCATCAGCACAGGAAAAAAATAGTTGAGAGGTTGCGGAAAGGGATGAGTAACTTTGCAGATATCACAAGTGCAGAGACATCTTGCTCACCTTCAGTTTGGTATTTTCAGTGTTAGTAGATGCAAAAACCAGTTTTATTTTCATGTGTTGGGCGGTGAGTACCCGGAATACTCTCTGTTTATGCGTGTCACAGACCTGTGAAAAATGACTCTGTGCCACCACTTTCAGAGTAGATAGGAGTGGTATTTAGGACTGCACTCTGCCTTTAATTCCTCTTTCTTTAAATGGAAGCTATTAAACTTCACGTTTAAGGCAGCAAGGGTCTCTTTATTATTATAGAGCTTTACTTGATGTACTTTACATGTCTTTTTTTTTTTAAGTTACCATTTATATGTATCATTTGATATCAATGTTTTAGCTAGTGAAGCATCTTCATTTGCATTTTTTACTGTTTTGAGTTGATATGCCTTCAAATAATTTCTAAATAATAGTTACTTTTGCCTGACTGATCATAAAAAAGTGTTTCTATCAGAAGCAGTGACATTTTGAATAAAAAATTAATTACATTATAGGAAGTGCAATGTTTTCAGGTTTCAACAATGCTTCTCTGTATTGCTGTTTTGTTTCATTTAAGGTAAAGTTAAATATATGCATGATAGCTTGCAAATCAGACAGGAGATTAGTGTGGCTTGATAAAATACTGTACCTGGCCCAGTATTGGTGCTATACGTTAAATGGGAAACAATACTAGTTTTCCTTAGAGCATCATCTCTGTGCTAGCTGTTGGTAGTCTGTTGCATACAATGTCAGTATTGACAAAACATCCCTTTCAGATCCTTAGATAGAAAATGCCGAATGATCTGTTTTTCAGAACTATAGCTCTTCTGGGCCTCTCCCTTCTCAGATATGGACTAAATAATGAATTTTATACACATGAGGGGGGGAGGGGGTGTGTAAAAAAAAAAAAAATTCTAAGGATATTGACTTCTGATCCTTGTGAGAATCCTTCTTATGCAAATCCTTCAAGAGTCTTTAGCACTTTTTCTGTTATAGTTAATTTTCGTTGATGCCCCATTCTCAAGAAATGCTCCCGTGACCCTTTGTGCTCTGACCTGAGATGGGCCAGATGAAGGCTGCCCATCAGCCTGTCACTGCTGAGTGCACGGGACCACGCCACCTCTCTGGCATAGTCACTTTGGCACGACACCGTGACAGAGTAGCTGAACTGAGGTCCACATTCATGCGTATCTTGATATTGCCTGGCACATACAAGTGCTCTTTGCTCCCCAAAGCCTCGTGTGTGACAGGTAACAGTGTCTTTCGGTGCACGCTCTGGTACCCGCACCATGGGCTTGGTTACCGTGGCAGGGACGCTCATACTGGCAGTGCATGCAATGGTCAGACACTGCCCATTGATGCTTCTCATAAGAAGGGATGCTGATGCTAGATCCCCATCCATACGCAAAAGGAAAGCATGGACAGGCTGTTATCTGTTAGAATGATTTAGCACTATATCAGGACACGAAGCAGGGCTTACAGATATGGGCTGGCACAAGGTGCTGAATACAAAATGATTGTTTATTGTTTCATAATGCATGAAGCAGGAGTATCAAATGATGTTAGCAGGTGCCAAGTTTAAGAAAGTTATCTTCTCACACAGTACGTGAAGCTCATGACCACAGGTCCTTCTGGCTGCCGTATGTTTGCGTGGTTCATGGGAAATTAATGGAAAGAAAATCTATCAGGAGCTATTAACCACGGAGACACTACCTCTTGTCCCTGAGCAGTCCCAGCCTCTGCTGCCTGTGAGAGCACAAGTAAAACACCACTGTAACTTTGCTCCAATCTCCTACTCTTAGCTACATGTCCGAGGAGCCATATGAGGTATTTCAGCACATCATGTAGGTCTTTGTGGGCCTTCAGCAACACTGCGTCTCTTGCAAGAAACGGCACTCCTCCTTTGCTGCATCTGTTAAACAGCTGAGCAGTACTATCTACCTCTCCTCAAGGGTCTACTGAAAACAAGCAGAAATGGCTCATACGTCTGTACGTTGAGCAGTGCTACATCTGTCTGCATCTGGGCCCTCTCTCCTCTACAGACAGACATAGTTCAGGTGTGTCTGTTGTGACAGCATTGCCACGTGGAGACAGGAGTGGTGAAGTCAGACTGCTTGGGATTTGTTCAGTTAAACTGTTAATTCCCCTTGGTGGTTTGCAGGAATCGTATCTAGGTAGAAGGATACTATGTAGTCAGTTGGGGTGAGCTGAATGTAACTTCTGCAACCTACACCTTCATAGAAGATGAAGCTAAAAGTTGACTGAGAAATGCCATTTAAAAATGCTAGTTTATGTCTCCAGGTTGATTTTCTTTTTCATTGAAACAATTTTATTGCCTGCTAGGAAAACAAGCAACCACTACAATTCCAATGAGGTAAAGTAGCTAGAAAGATCAATGGTATGCTAAGGCTGCACTTACTCTTTCACATTATAACACTTTCCCGCTCTTTGTCTTAAAAACAACTCTGGGCAAAAGAGCCCAAAGATATAGAAGGAAAAGAATGGGAAATAAGAGATGGATGTTACACTGCATCCAATAGAAGACATAGTTCACGTGGCCAAGAAACTGATGTCACACAGAAAGGGTATCAGTGAATAGCTGCCATGGTTTTTCTCCTTGCAGGCCCCAGTTCTGCATCTCCGTTCTGTACTGTGCTGGGAAGACAGCTACAAAAATAAAGCTCAAGTATCTCCACAATGGTAAAGATCCCCACCACCACCACCTCTTTCTGTATCTGACTCTTTGAAGAGCTGTCAAGCCGCTTAATCCATTGTAGTGCTGTCTGTCCTGGAAGATGGAGGCGATTTCTACTGCCACTAGCAAAATAGCCAGCGCTACAAAGGTGCTTGTAAGAGCAAAAGGTCTTTGTAAATCAATCATGAAATGAGACTGTTAAGTTGGCTTACCCTACTAGTAAACCAGAGTTATGAATTTCTTCTTCTCCCTTGAAGATGTTTTGTTGCTCTTCAGGAATAAACACTGCTGAATAACCATGACTTTATATAAATAATACACTCCCTTCTCTAACTGCATGAAATGTTAAAACTCCAGAACGGACTATAAATGCATGCATAAATCTTTAGGATCCATGCATTTCAATCCATCTATTTAAAACTGAAGGTAAAAGGATCACAGTATTTATTCGCATTTTCCATGCCCTTTGTGCAATTTTTTCTGACATCAATTTCATGTGTGGAGCAGTACAAAATAGCGTTCCAGTATATATTGCAATACTTTGTTCTGTTTCTTGGCATGTGCTGGCACATTCAGTTGACAGTAAAGCGTAACAGGAGACAGCTTTTTTGGCATAACAGGTCACCAAAGTAGTGGAACGTTTCAGTCAAAACTCAAAGCGTGAGACACATTGCTGAAAGGCAAGTTGTCTTTCAGGAAAAGCTGAGACCTTTCGTCATCTTTATACATGAGAAGTCTTACTCTGAAGCAGTTAATTACAATGAAAAATACGGCACACTTTTCTCATAACTGGCCATGAATTGTACTTGGATTACACACTAGTTCAAGTGAAGAGTAAGAGCCATATTTCTCTCACAAGTAAGGGAAAAAAAAGCCTGACAGTATGTAGATGAATGTAATCTACTTGTTGTTTATAGACCCAAAGGATCCCTCAGAGCATTAAAAATCCATGTGATATCCAAGAGTGGTATACTTTGCACTGAGTTACGTGATTTAGCTGAAAGCTGTATGAAATCTGCAAAATTTCATGTAGGCAAAGAGTACCCTACTGCCTGTGCATTCAAGTGAAGCCATGTGTAATTCTCCTGCACACATGAAAAACAGATCATCGTAAAATCTGCTTGAGATTCACAAACTTCTGACAGGAACGTGTGTAGGCTAAGTCTGCCAACTTCTGGTCAAACCAGGCCTGAAAATAGACAGATCTGAAATAAGCATTCTTCTTCCATGGGGGGGAAATACTCCAGCTTCATACACAGCAAGTCTGTACAGGTTATGTGTCCTTTGCTGGTCTTAGGCTGGAATAGACAACATCCTTTCCTTCTGGGTTGGGTCTTCTAACTGGCAACTGGCCTCCCAAGCCTTTACTGGTGGGGTCTTTGGAATCGGACCTGCTCTTTTGTCAAGAGGGATTGCCATTGAAAAGAGGTGACCCCTATGCTCCCTTCTTTTTAGTATTGGCTAGGACCTTATTTGGTCAAGTCTCTTGTAGATTAAGTAGATTATTTTTGTTTTTTCTTTTTTTTTTTTCCCTTCTTTCTAGGAAATAACACTGGTAGTAGTATGCTGCGGTAGCTCATGCATGTGGTGTGGCTCTCATTCTGTCAGGAATTGTGCAAAGTCAATTTTTTTTTTTAATTCTATACATCTGTGTTTCATACACATGTCACAACATGGTGTCAGCAGTGAAGAGGCTAACTCAAATGTTCCTTGTACATTTGGTGGTATTTGTTCTTAGCAGCTGTGGAACCTTATCCTGTACTTTTAGTGCTGACTCGAGTAAAATGTTGTTGATAAATGTTAGCTGGACTGTAAGAAGCTTTTTTTCATTGGTATTCTTGAGCAAGGTCACCTTCCTCTAGGGCATTAGAGACATCAGACACAGGCCATGAAGTGTTTTAAAGATAAGGATTCACAAACTCAGCTTTGTAGTCTTTGGGTAGACAGAGCAGAAAGAGAATGAGTGTCGTGTACCTGTAGATTGTATTGCTGAGGAGGTTTTGCTACACTCGTCTGTATCATTTGGCTTCTCCCAAGTTCTGGGAAACTTTTTGGAAACTGCAGGCTTCCAAGAGCAGCACAGCCAAGATATAACACAAGTGTGAAGAACTGGGGTTGCATAATTTGTCGCTAGTACACCATCTCCTAGCCAAGCACGGCAACAGAAGGCATTACTCACAGACATGGCTACGTGGGACTGGGATCAGGTGCAGTCTGGCCCCAGGCCTCAGCTGCTGGCTACTGCTGCCTGGTCCTAGCTAAAGGAGTGCAGTGCACAGCCAGGGCAGACCCTGCCCTCGCTTGGAGATCTTCAGCGCACCTGAAACATCTCAACCAGCTGCTTTTCATCTGGGAGCTCATGTCTGAGCACTGGTACATGTGGCATGACCAGGTGTATTGGATAAAACCATATCAGTATCAGCTGCCCTTGAGGCCTCTCATCTGCCTGTTTCTTGTAGCATAAGCATCTCAAAACTGCGCAGGCCTCAGAAAAGCTCCGCAAATAACGGGTTTAATACCTGAGATGTAGTCTCCCTTCATCATGTACTCGAAGGGCCCTTCCAAGAAGGAATCAGGTTCCTTTTGCTGCTTATCTGGCACTGGAGCCAAACATATAACCACAAGGAACCATATCAATGGCTGTTGGTCTTTGGTATTTGGTTTAGACATGGAGAACGGGGAGCCAGGGCATGTGTGTCATGACCTCAGTATCTCACTGAGAAGGTGCTGGTCACAATTTGTACATCACACACGTAATGCTGCCTGAATGGTAGTGAACCCGTCGCATGGTTTACAAGTAGTAGTTTTTGTGTAGTGGTGAAATGGGATGGGAACACCAGGGAGTACAAGAATGCAAGTGTCAACTAGCCTAAGTATTGAAGTATAGCTGGGAATAACGTGTTATCGAGAGATTGTGTGTGCAGTGTTGCGTCAATAGGGCAGAACAATGTATGCTTTGGAGCTGGAAATACATGAAGAAATGATCGTATCTGTCTCTATAATTCAAAAGAAATTGCTAGAGAGAGTAATGGAGGAATGGGGCTCATGGGTCCAGCTATCCCTTTTGTAACACTGACAGCTGTATTTTTATCACAAAAATGTTTTTATAAGTAAAGTTTTCATATCAACAGGGAAAATCTTTTTTAAAGAAAATACCAGCACTAGTCACAGCAAAAACCATAATACTGTGCCTTAAGCAGATTGCCCTTCAGACAGTTTCAGGTTCATAGTTCAAGCATCATGTTGTGACAATTACAGGACCTCTGATGGAGCTTCCATATTCCAAAGTCAGAAAACAAGTATAAAAATAGAGGGGCTTCTTTGTCTCCCCAGGCAGTGCGTGGTGTCTGAGTGGCTGAAAATAAAGCAGGGTAAATGTAAGTCAGAGCCGTGTGCCTGAGACTCGGTCGCTGCAGTGTTATACGGCACTCTGGGGAGAACACGGGCCATAGCCAGGCTTCTGCTGCTGTATTTAATGATACTCAGTGAATGCCGGACACACTTGCGGTATCATCTTGGGCGTGAGTTATAGTGACAGGAGAGACAGATCAGAGAGGGCCTGGCTGCAAGACTGGGAAAGACTGGCCTAAGTTTCATTCCCAGTATGGTCTGGTTAAACTGGTTTAAAAATAAGGAAGCCAGTGGTGCCTTTATGATCTGTAGCAATGTGGAAATGAAGAGGGTTTGGGGTGAAAGAAGGGAGGAGGGTGGAGGAAAAGAAGAAAAAGAGAATGAGAATAGAAACTGTGGGCCATGGTAATTGCAAGCAGGGGGAAACAGAGCAGTGAGACCACATAAAGGAACCAGGGAGGTGGGAAGAAGAAACAAGGGGGTGGGAGCAAGAAGAAAGGAAGAGAGAGCAAGACGTTCCCCTAGTGAGACTGTGTGACCGTGGTGCATGGCCAGCCAGGACATTTTTTATTTTTAAGGACCTCAGTTTTCAGCCAAGCAGAGAGCTGAGTTTCAGCAAGCAACAAATAAAGAATATGAGAAAGAAGAAACAAGTTAAAAGCAAAAAGGAAGAGGTGAGGGGGGAAATAGGAAGAATGTGATAGTAAATGGAATAATGGAATGGCAAGAAAAAAGTGAAATGAAGAGCTAAGGGGAAAGAAAAAAAATTGATCTGGCAGCAGGTGCTCAGCTGGCAGATGCTCTGTAAACCCACGGAAGATGAAGGATAAGATTCAGTGCAACCACTAGCAGGCAGTAAAAATTAGTATTTCCTTTCTGCTAGGTGCTGCTTAGGGCTTGATTAGTCAATAGGAAACAGTAGGCACAGGGATTTGTGTGGATCTTCATCAGAGCCTTAGCACATATTGGAGTGTGCAAATTGAGACTCTCTCAATTGTAGCAAAGGCTTCTGGACTACAGGTGGGTAGGCGAGGTCAATACAGGTAGCGGTGGGTGGGCAGAGCAGGGAGCCGGTGTAGATGTATGGGGCTGAAGAAAAACCTGTCTTATAGCTTAAGGAGAGGCTAGATGGGAATTACATGAGCATAAAATATTCCTTGGCTCCCGCGTACTGGACCCCTCTCTGAAGGGATACTAAGCAGTAGTACTGTTATATGGATTTGTGTAGACCTCTCAAAGAGTGGTTGCATCAAATAAGTCAGCCAGTATTTTTAAAGAGCGAGTCCTAAATCTTTAGCTTAGGGGTCGGAAAAGGAGGTCGTACTTTTGGGGAAAAGCAAACTTCCCGCAGGGCCTCCTCACTCTCATTCGGGGGCCTCCAGGCCCGCAGGGAAACCGTGCCTATTCCCGCCCGCATCGGCCACCCTCGGGGCTTGCCCCTGCCCGCC
>NW_009636977.1:0-1922 GCF_000690535.1 Cariama cristata | reverse complement strand
ATTACTGTTCTTTCGGGCTAACTTCGGACCGACTCTCACAGCAGGAAAGAGGCTGTATAAGAAAGTTAGCTGTTGATGCCAGCTTTTGCTTCTCTTGAAGCACAGTTTGAGTACACAGGCTGAGTGTAAGGATCAAGTTGCTGCTCTCATTGGTTAAGTAAACAAGCGTAGCTTGTCAGCTGATACAGAGAGAGAGAAGGGGGACTTTTGGGGGTTTATTGGTGTAAATAGACCTAACTTCTCTTTCATTCCTCCTAATTTTGGGGTTTGTGATTTTTTTCTTTTCTTCATTGGGCAATGATTAATAGGATGAAATTTAACAAGTCTAAATGCCAGACAATGCACTTAGGATTGAGGAATGCTGGGCACAAGTATAAATAGGGAGAGGAGTGGCTGTAGAGCAGCCCTGCAGAAAGAGATCTGGAGGTGCTGGTTGACATTAAGCTCAGTGTGAGTCAGCAGCATGCCCTGGCAGCCAAGAGGGCAAAAACCACATCCTAGGGTGCATCAAACAGAGGATAACCAGCTGATCAAGAGAGATGATTACCTCGCTCTATTTAGCCTTGGTGCGGTGTCACCTGGGGTACTGTGTGCAGTTCTGGGCCCCACAATTTAAGATGGATGTGGAGGTCCTTGAATACATCCAGAGGAGGGCAACAAAGCTGGTGGAAGGGCCAGAAGACATGTCCTGTGAGGAGTGGCTGAGGACTCTGGGTTTTTCTGGTTTGGAGAAAAGGACGCTGAGGGGTGACCTCATTGCTCTCTACAGCTTCCTGAGGAGGGGAAGTGGGGAGGGAGGGGCCGATCTCTTCTCCCTGGGATCCAGTGACAGGATGCATGGGAATGGCTCAAAGCTGCACCAGGGGAGGTTTAGACTCGACAATAGGAAGCATTTCTTTACCGAGACAGTGGTCAAACCCTGGAACAGGCTTCCTAGAGAGGTGGTTGATGCCCTGTTGCTGTCAGTGTTTAACAAGCATTTGGACAATGCCCTCAATAAAATGCTTTAACTTTTGGTCAGCCCTGAATTGGTCAGGCAGTTGGACTAGGTGATCGTTGCTGGTCCCTCCAACTGAAATATTCTGTTCTATTCTATTCGGTGCCTCTTTTGCTTGGTTTGGGTTTTTTGTAAACAAACACTTTAGTCAAACCAACATCAGGGAGATGTTTAAGAGAACTGGGCAATATTGAGGTATTTTATTCCACAGGTATGGACACTTTTAACAAGGATCCTGGATCTTTTATGTGGTTACTACTACTGTTGGCATTCCTGGAGGAACATAATAGGGCATCCCTCCTTGCAAACTGAAGGATAATGCAAAGTCTGGGAGGAAGGAATGTCTTGAGTCATACCTCTGACCAGCATTAATCAGGAAAGACCTGACTCAAATTCCCAAGAAGTTTGTAACAGCGTCTCCCTTGGCCTTCTGTTCACTATGACAGACAGCTGTTTTCTGAAGTTTGGAGCAGCTTTAAAGGACTGACTAACTCAGAACTGCTGTGTCCCACGAAAGTTGGTAAGGAGTTTCCAGAGCGTGGCAGTACTTACACTTTGTGGTTGGAGAGCCAGGGAGGGTGCTAAGAGCCAAAACAAATTGTCTGAATGTAAAACATATTCCTACTGCTGTGCCTTCATGCAGATCATCTGCAGTCATGGGTCCCATCTCTGGCCCCAGTGTCTGCATTTCCTCTGGTGACTGGAAAAAGGGTAACATCGTGCCCATTTTTAAAAAGAGTAGAAAGGAGGACCCTGGGAACTACCGACCCGTCAGCCTCACCTCTGTGCCTGGGAAGATCATGGAACAGATCCTCCTAGAAGCTATGCTGAGGCACATGGAGGACGGGGAGGTGATTTGAGACAGCAAGCATGGCTTCACCAAGGGCAAGTCTTGATTTACCAACCTGGTGGCCTTCTGTGACGG
>NW_009636976.1:20811-21018 GCF_000690535.1 Cariama cristata | reverse complement strand
GGGGGCTCCGGGTGGAGCTGAGCCTCTGCCCCCAGCCCGGGTCATAGGGCTCCCTGCTCTAAGGAGACGGGCTCCTGGCGCTGCCTCTTCCGCTGCCTCTCCCGCTTGGCCCGCCAGCACACGTAGGCGGCCACCAGCAGGCCCACCCCAAAGATCAAGGTGGCCACCGAGACCACCTTAGCGCTGGCCCTTTGTGGGGCATTGAGT
>NW_009636976.1:20469-20678 GCF_000690535.1 Cariama cristata | reverse complement strand
CGGCAACCCTGGTTTTCCTCCCTGCAGGCAAGTGAGTGAGTTGGACTTGCAGCCCATCATGTTGGTGAGAAAGCCCAGGAATGACCAGAGCAAAGCGTGGGTGGGTTGGACATGGGTCGCTGTCCCACCACAAGTCGCTGCTGTGCCGGTGACGGAGGGAAGAGGTCAGATCCTACATGGTCAGCTTGGTCTGGCGGCTTGGGGTGCTT
>NW_009636976.1:19826-20065 GCF_000690535.1 Cariama cristata | reverse complement strand
GCAGCCCCTCCAGCCACGCCACAGAGCCCCTTCGCCTCCTCCTCGCGCAGTGCCAACGCCATCGCTTCCTCCCGAGCTGCTCTTTCTCCCCGTGTCACCCTCTGCCAGCTTTGTCCCCTGGCACAGGGCCTGGGGGACCCTCGCTGGGAGCCCATGCACTGGCGATGCTGGTTGGACTGGAGAAGGCTCAAGGCTGAGACTCAGCGGGGTGGTGGGACGCTGCTGGGGGTGGCACTGGG
>NW_009636976.1:6267-19654 GCF_000690535.1 Cariama cristata | reverse complement strand
AGCTGGCCCGGGAAGGGGAGCCAGCGTCTGCCGCAGGGCCAGGCTCTGGGAACCGGCACCGTACCCGCCAGGGCCCCTTGGGTACAGCGCTCTCCGCTTCCTTTCCTCATGGCACCAAAATCTTGAATATCAAGACTAATTATTTTTAAACAGCGATATTAAGCACAGGCAGGTAAAGTTGGCTCTGCAGCCCGCTCCAGTGCAGAATCACACACTTCCAACAGCAGCTGCAGCGCATGGCAAAGCGCAGCGGAGCCCAGCGATGCCGCCCGGGGCTCCTGGGCAGGAAGGAGGAGGAGGAAGAGGAGGAGGAAGGGACAGAGATACAAACAGCCTAAAGAGGGTTGAGCACAAAAGCCTCCTGCCCAGCTCTGACTGCCAGCAGACTTATTTTCACGGGCAAAACCTTTTCATGCCACCTTTCCCATGAGTGGATCAGGGAGACACCAAGACCAGAGCTGGCACAAACATCTCCGCTCGCTTCTCCCGCACTGTTTTTTTTTTAAATTGGTTTTCCTGAAGGAGAGAGGAAAGGAATGAGCTATCGCAGCAAACGTAAGAGACCTGGAGCCTTTCCCAGGTCAGAGCTTTCCCTGAACTGATGGGGCCCAGCTGCATTTCTGCATCAACTGAGAGGAAGCCAAAAATAAGGGAGAAAAATCCCCATTGTAGCAGAAGCGGCGCTGTGCAGGGAGAGGGCGGCTCTGCAGGAAGGTGAGAAGATGGAGAAGCAGAGGAGCTGATGGGACTGACTTGGGAAAGGGGAAGGTTTGGGCATTAGTCTGGATGTGGGACATGTTATCCTCCCTTTTTTTTGTGGGCACTGCTCTTGCCTACACCATTCCCGGGGAAATCATCCCGCTCCAGTGAAGGGGAAGAAAAAAGCTGGTTTGAATCAGCCTTTGCCCATCTCCAGGGCTTGGTCTGGAAATCTGCGAGACCTGTTAGCAAGAAAAAAAGGGAGGTGGCTGGGTCTGCAAGAGCCCTGGGATCTCTCCTTGCCTCTAGTTTCTTAACTAACATCCATAAATGACAAAAGTGGATCAGGTGAATTCCCAAATTTCAGGGAGGCTTTGTGCTCCTGCAGTACTGCCCAGGGCAGCCAGCTGCAGGACAGCAGGGACCTGAGGCTCTGGCTATGCAAATAAAGAGCACTGGGAAAACAACTACAGATAAGTCAGATGTGCAGCATACAGTGAGAAGTTCTGTAATTTATTCTCCTGATTGCTCATTAGACAGAAAGAGCAGCACAACCCCACTAGACACTGCCCTTTGAGCAGCAAGGGCCAAACTCTGCCTTCTTAAGGCTGATACTTTCCCTTACAAGCTCTGTCTTCAGCTTTGTGAAGCTTTGTCAAACTTGAAACTGTTCAGGCTTAAATCTTCTGTGCTGAGTATTTACCCTAAGCTGAACCCTTGAAGAAAATTTCAGCTAAAATAGTTCAGCTGCTGCTGACAGCAGGGTCTGGAAGGGAATACCAGAGTGACAAGCCTGGCAATGGGCCACTTTCTAAACTACTTCTCAAGAAACCGATGATGTGATGATACCCCTAAATACAGCTCTACCCTCTCGAGAGGGTGCTGCTGCCAACTGAGCCTGCCCTAGCTGGTCCTACCCCCCCAGCATCCTCACACCTCCAGCCTCCACTCACCGGGTTGAGAAGGACCCTTGGTTTCTGTCAAAACACGACAGCATTAGCGGTCTGACAGCGATGCAGTTGTTTTTAAGTGGTGCTGAAAAGCAGTGACTGGCCTTGAAAAAAGCAGGAGGTGCCAAACCCAAGCTCCAACTGGTTAGAAAAACACGCTGTTTTAATAAGTCTCAAGTTCTGATCCATGATGAATTTGAGCATTTGACTGGGTGACACTGACGTGATCCCGCTGTAGCAACCCTGTACACCTCTTGCATGGGCACAAACTATTGTACCCGCTACGGTGTTAACAGCCGTTTAAAATTATGCAGGAGTAAAGCATAGATATGTACACATACATATGCAGGTACACATGCATATATCAAACTCATCCATATATACACTGAGGCGTAGCTCACCAGGTAGTTATTCCCAAAGCAGCAGCAGGCAGCGCTGCCTGCATGTCCAACTGCAGCCCCTCTAAAACTGCAGAGATGGTTTAAAAGAAATTTGTTCTTTAAGTACTGCAACAGCAGAAAGCAGAGGTGCACATCATGGAGCTGGGTGGGCTTTGTCCCTGGGGCGAAAGGAAAAGCAAAAAGCCTTAGCAGGACCAGGACAGCCCTGCACAGGGCTTGGGCTGGGACGGGGTCACCTCCGGGAAACTTCTCACGCTCACGTGTAGAAAGCAGCTGGATGAACTTGCCCTTCTCTATTCAAAGAGGCCAAATTCAGGCAAATCTTCCTCTGATTTTGCAGTGGGTTTCTACAAAACTCACAAATGTGCTAAGGGAGAGAGGAAGAGGCTTCAGGTTGGGCTGCATGGTGTGAGCCCATTTTTTGGGGGCGCTGAATCTTTCCCCCTTGGTGGGGCTGATGGGCTCCTCCGCCTGGGCTCTCAGCTCCTTCCCTCCACGCTCCTTCTTCTGCGACCAACATAAGGGTGCAATTTTCACAGCAGAAATAGAGACTTGCGTGTGTCCTCCTCCCTCTTCCCACAGGAGAGAAAAGCGCAGCTGGGACTGGATGAGTCACGTTGCAGGAGCTGAGATGGATGACACCCCCCTACACACACACACAGAGAGCCCCCCAAGGACTCTGCCGACCTGTATGGGCGATGGATGGGGCAGGAGGAGCTCTCCCGGCAGCGGGGACACTGCCCAGAGCTGAGCTGCAGTGCCCTTGGATGGGGCAGAGGCTCTGGAGCCTGGCTCTCAGGACTGCAGCAAAGAGAAGCTATGGGAAAGGAAAAAGAACCTGGAAACAGAAACTTCTGTTTTAAGAGGAACAGAAAAAGGACAGAGAGGGTTAACGGCTTCAGTAGGCAATGTGTTTTAAACTTCTGTTTTAAGAGGAACAGAAAAAGAACAGAGAGGGTTAACAGCTTCAGTAGGCAATGTGTTTCGAGCAAGAAATCCAGATTCCTAGGAGGGAAACAGAGAAAGGATGAGGAACCCAGGATCCCTCTAAAACAGATGAAATATTCCATTTTTGAAGTAAAAATGCCCAGAATCAAATACGATGTTGACCACCGCCAGGGAAGTCCAGGAGGAGCAAGGTGCAGGAGGTGATCCACATCCCCCAGCACTCAGTGCCCAGCACCGGGGCAGGAGGATGGAGTTGTATGGTGGGGGGCCATAATTACATGGGTAACCAGAGACACTAACATCGACTTTTCCAAGCAGATGTTAGAGAGCCAAAACAATTTGGAGACCACACGGAAATGCTAAAATAAAGAATGCAGGGCCAGGATGGAGAGACACCCACACTCCGCTTGCTCTGCTTACACACACAGCCCATCACCTCTGCACAGGCCAGCTGCTCAGGATGGGTCCTGCCGCACTCAGGACGGCTACACCTCTGTCCTGGCGCTAATACAACCGTGTAGGAGAAAGGGTTTGTAGATGAAGGAGTTGTGCCTTATTTTCTCCAGAAACTAGAAGGTAACGGGGCTGGAAACAAGAACAGAAAACACAACCTTTGGACAAAGATAATCAAAGAGAATCTCTGTTATGCAATTCACATGTATCCCTGCATTAGTCAAAGAAGTTAATACTCACACGTGTTGTACACCTCGTTTCTCATTTTTTGGGATACACAGCTAAATATCCTGGAGTCCGAATTGCAGAAATCCAGTAAATGGCAGCCCTGAAGTCCATGAGAAATGTGTTCCAAACAAGTGACCCTCACTCATTTAAAAACTAAATACTAACAGACCACACACATTGACAGAGAAACTGTAAAAAAACAAACCAACCCACCCTACAGTAGTTTGTAAGAACTAAGACATCCCCACAAGGCTTTTTTTCCTGAGGGTCTGTGAAGAAATTAATAATTCTGCCTTTATTTGGTTGGTATAGTACAGTTCATGCAAAAGCCACACATTAGATTAAGACTAGGGCAAGAAATACTGAATAACTATTTATTGCACAACTATCCCCCATAATAAACCAACTCTGGGTGCAATAGAGTTGCAGTGAAACAAGGGCAGGTGAATATGGCATCAACAACCAAGTAGCCCATTGCCACAGATGGTCCAAATCACGGCTGCGACCTGGGACTGCGGCTTTTTCTGAGCTCTTGACTGCAACCTTAACAGCTTTAACATAGCCATTGAACACAGCCATTGAACATACCCATCCCGCAGCCTGACAAAAGCTACCTAAATATGGAGGGGCAGCTCTGAAGTGCTAAAAGGCTGCAAAGTCAGAGGGAGGGAGGAATTACATGGGAGAGGAAACGGTGATATGTGGATTTACCGGAGGCAGTGGCTGTGCTGGAAGATGCAGATCCCTGCCGGCACCGACAGTGCCAGGTGCACGCTCCAAGCTGTGCCAGGCGGCAGCACCGGCACAGTCCCTCAGCACTTGCCATCACACCATGGAAACAACCCTGGCAAAGACAGTGTTAAGTTTTGAGCGGCTCCGTTAATTTTAAGATAAAGAGCAGGGGAGAAACTTCTCATGCAGCAGGAAAGCTTCATTAAGGAGGCACAGGTGGCCTTTCACAGTCCATTTTAAGTTGCTGTGTGCCATGTAAAACTGGAAAATAGGCAGCAAAATAAATCAGAAGGCACAATCTTGGATTGTAGCAACCTAAGTAGTATTTTCCAGGTCTATGATTCAGCAAAAGGAAAAAAAAAAACCCCACACTCCCATAAATAACACGGGGAATAAAGCAGCAACAGCCACCAGGAAGCGTGGGTCTGAAAACAGCAGTAAAGTGTCACCTTGATCCGCTCCAACAAAGACTCCTGCAACAGTGACAAGTTACTGAGTGACATTGCCCTGTGACCAGGTCGGTGGCATTACGCTGCGTGGTGAGCCCCACTGGAGCATCTCCCAGCACCGACTGCTCAGACCAGGCGGGGAAACCAGCACCAGCCTGCCAAAGGCACTTCCGAAACAGGGATGGCTTCTGAAATTAGAGATTCATATGTCTTACAAGAAGGACGCTTTCCTGTGGATTCAAATATAGATAGGAGCAGATGGAAAAGAATTATTAGATCATCTGCCTGGCGGTAGCTAAGTTCCTTCTCAGTGCCGTGCAGTGTTGGTGCAGGCTGAGCACATATAGACCTCCCTTCGTGCCTTCTGCTGCTCCCCTCCTGCCACCCATCAGCTCACTACCCCACGTTAGACCACAGCAGGTACTCGACACAAACGATATGGAGAACCGGGTATGATGCAGAAACAGGAACAAACTGCTAACTAGAAGAAAAGCTGATCCACAGCAACTTTGTTGATGTCCTCTGCCCCCAAAGAAGATGCTCTGGATAGTCACACGTGGGCTGGCACTGCCCGGAGAGCTGGACAAGCTCAGGCTGACTCATAGGGCACGCACACTTGTTTTAAGGCTCACAGATAAGAAATACACCTAGTACATTAGAATAAGCTATTTTACTGTAACCAGTGCTTTTTTCAAGAAAAAAAACCAAACCACACAATAATGCCATTTGCACTGTCATAAGCAAAACTCTGAATTACTCTCTGTAAATGGAGACTGTGGCAGTCGTGCTGCTGAGAGGAAGGGAGGTGTAGTCATATATGATTCAAATCATTAATGGTTTGTTCATTCAAACAACTCCATTAAATCTGGTGGGTTTGCTTTTGCAAGGATAACACGATCACTGCCGAGAGCTCTGTCACCCTCAAGAAGACTCCAAACACCGCAGTGATGGGTCCTGACAAACACCATTTAATACTAGCCAAAACCAGGTAGTTAAGATTGATAATACTTGCATGGATTTTGCCAGAATACCCCAAATTTCCTAATGACACTAAAAGTGAGCTTTCCAGGCTCACAGAAACATACGGTTATGTTTAAATTTATACTGTCAGATTTATTAAAATACAAAAAAATACTATGCCTGACTCATCCCCACATCCAGCACACAATCGTAATTAAAGCATTGTAGACTATTTATAGTTTCATTAATTTTTTAAAAGTAGTTTTTTTGTGTTTGGTTTTGTGGTTTGTTTTTTTTTTTTTTTTTAAATTATCATTCTTGTGCTCCCTTCTTCTGTGTGTTCATGTGTCTGGCTGGTACCAAACACTCAGTTCCTCCTGAAGGCAGTGAGAACTGCAGATGCCCACTGCCTTGTATGACAGCACCGAGCTACCCAACAGTTTCAAAAGCAGGATTTACTGCTAACACGTCCTATAAGGGACTTCATCTCAAAAGAGAAAAGTGTTGTATATTCTGAAATTTAGACCCTGAAGCAGGAAAAACACCCCAAGGGTAAGATCCTCAGATAATGCACTTTTCCAAATTCCAGAGCTACAAGGCTGTGCCAGCTGCATCAGCAGAGTTGTGCAATTGTTTTAATAGAGGAACAAGGATGACGAGGTGCTGCAGAGGTGCAGGCAACATCATTTACAATGCAACTTCGTTTGCGGTGCATAAAGCAACCCCAGGTTGAAGTCTCACTGACCTGAACACGCACATTAAGTCTCCCTTGTTTTCTTCTTCTTAAACTGGAGATAAAATGAGACTAATAAATTGTTTCCGACTATAACATGCAAAGGCTGAAAAAAAAAAGCCTGACTGGCAGGCGTTAACACCATTGGGAGTTTATGTTCTCGGAAACCAGGAGGGAAGGTTTCAGACAGGCTTTTCTCCAGGGTCAGTCTCCTCCACTGACTCAGAGTTTGCTGCTACTTGCTTTTTCCTATCCAAACTGCAGATCCACTGATTATCTTTCTTGTTCTGTCTAAAAATAAGTCAAACATGTCCGTTTACATGCCTAAATAGCCCACTGCTGTAATTTCTCACCTTCTGAAACCACCAGCTCTTTATATCCTGGCATATGTGGCACACTGCTTCCTGCCCTCTTCTTTCTAACTGGTCCCAGATCAATTAACAAGCAATAGATTTTTCTTGATTACAATGCTAAAGCCCTTCTTTCTTCACAAATTGAAAGCAATATGATAGATCTTTTCTTCTGGATGGTGGTTTTGATGTTACAAAAATAGTACTTCATCTGCATGGTGGATAACAGAAATTTTAATACCTATTTAATGAATTGTTTTCATGCTGGACTGAGTCATGATTAGGGTTTTTGTTTCATAAGGTTGCTTTTAATGGAAGTGAAGGAGGACTAGAAAGCTTCCGGTGAAACCAGATGTCAACTGTGCCAGTCCCAGTGTATATGCATAAAAGAGACAAACCAAACCAAACACAAAAAGCAAAAAAACCCCCAAAACCCCAAGAGGCCTTGCTCCAGAGAGCACAGACGTGGCAAAACCAAACCAATGAGCAAGTGAAATAGTATCGATCTCCATTTTACAGTTAAAAAGTGAAGAGCCCCTGGTGTCAGATCCATCATCTCCTATAGCCTCTCAGTGACCCCACCTGGTGATGGGACTCAGGACTGGAAATGTGCAACCATGAACTGGCTTCCTGCCTGCAAAAAAGTCCATGTTGGCCCCTTTTCCCGGCTTTCACAAGGCTGTTAAAGCATTTCCAACTCATTGCTTACAGTATACTGAGAATTAGACACTGTGGGACAGTCTGAAGGAGCGCTACGCATCCAGTATTACCCACATTCAGCATCCTCAGCATGGTTTGCACTCATATGTAACCCAACAACATCACTTTCAGATTTATCAGAAACAGACAAAATTTCTCAGCAAAGCTTCACCTGGAAATCCCAAGCTCATGCTGAATTCTGTAACTCAGGGAGAGATTGATTGATTGTAAAAAAAAAAAAAAAAAAAAAAGGATGTGTGTGTAGGACATAGAGCCATAGAGCTTCCCCCAATACTTCTACTACAAATACAAGCTTTCTGTCTCAGCATTTTACAGCACCATTGCTCTTTCTAGAAACCCTTGGCTGGCATGACAGCGCACACTGCCCGACAAGTTGCTGATTTGGATGTTAATGCTTCAGACTTGACTACATGGAGTGTAGTACATCTGGAAAACAACACTGACAGCAAATTTGTCATCTACAGAGAGAGCTGGGAGTTTTCCCCTCAGTTCAACACTTACCATCTTAAAATGCTCATTGATGAAATTCCCTTATTGCTCATACAGCTCACCTGGTCTTGTGTCTCCAAACTGTAACCTGTGCTCCTGGCCTGGGCGGCTGGGGAATTCTTCCTGCCCTCGCCCCAGAGGTGGGACCCTACAGCTCGTGCTGTATATGCAATCATTTCAGCAGGTCACAGGTTGTCGTGCTCCATCACTGCTAGACCCCTCAAAAAGGGCTGGAAGTGGCAGGACACTCCTCCACACCACTCTTGGTGAGATTTGCCTTCCTTCTGTTTTAGATGGAGAATATCCCTGAAGCCACACTCTTCAGTTTCTACATGCTGTATCTTCCAAGGAGGGAGCTGTAGCAAGCGCTTGATGGAATTCCTGATAACTGGACCCCTTTAAGGTTAACAAAATGAACGCCCAGAACTAACCAAAGGTGACTAGCATGAGTGAAATCCTAGAAGAGTGTCTACTGATCGCAGTGTGCACTAACAGCAGCACTGCCTCTGTCTTTCCACTGGTCAAATGTATTTGCAAAAACTACAACAGTAAGTGGTGAAGTTGCAGAGGGGAAAGAAAGGAGGAAGCTGGTAGAAAAGATGAACAGTAGCAGTTGGAAATGCCTAAAGTCACAGATTCTGGAAAGAAAAGAAAAAACCCTCATCTCCCAGGGATATAGCTTCACATCCTTCAGTAATGAAAAAACAAAAGCCTTTTAAGACTCTACTGTAGAGCACAAAGGAGGAATAAGAGCTGCTAATCCTCCCTGACCCTCACCGTGCTTTGTCTCAGCTCATGTCTACACAACACTGGTATCATCTATCACTTTCCAAAAATACCGCTCGCTTCCTGTGTTTTTGTAATACTATCCCCTGGCATCACAAATAGTACCTTTTGTCTTTCTTTACTCATCTCAATTTGATGTACCAGTATAATTTCCTTCTATACAACAGCACGTTTTATAATGAAAAAAATCCCCCAACCACCGAGTTAAGTTGCTATTGAATCTTCATCTCTGCTACAGCACGAGACTCATTTGAAAAAGTGAGTCATTCAAGTGATTTAAAGCCTCATACACTTAGGAAAGTTATAAAATGTCTCTCACATGGTGTAGGAAGAGTAATAAAACCACACCGCACCCAGAGGCACAAACAACCCAGCTACCTGCCAGTCATTACACTAGGAGCTGTGCTCCCCTCCTGCACTCCTCCTACGGTGTCAGCTTGCCTCTTGAGCTTGTAACAACCCTGGTGAACCTTGTTTTGTGGGCTCAGTCTCTTTTTCCACAGTCCTTTCACACCTATGCAGTCCTTGCTGTGGCAGCGAAGTTACTGCCAATTTACACTGGACTGCTCTGCGCAAAGCAGCAGATGCTCCATGACTCATGCAGTGCTTACAGACACAAGCTATCCATAACAGCAAGATAATTAACAATACCAAATGTCATCTCTAAAATTCAAACATGCAGATGTTAATGCCCATGCCATATGACCACGTTAATTTAGGAGGCAGTGCCTGCTCCTATAAGCAGCCTTCAATCAATACCTTGCACTCCTCCAGTGCTGCCGACCACAGCATGGCCTCCCCTGTAGACTGTACAGATGTAAACCACACAGGACCCCTCTGCACGCTGCAGCAGGGAAGAAGGTAACAAACCTCTGCCCTGATTGCAGACTCCATGGGAAATCAAATACCATCTACAAAGAACTGACAGCAATGTAATAAAAAAAAAAGTGAAAGTAATAGATGCTGATTTTCATCTATCATATGAATGATTTTTAGTGTATTCTGAGTGTCAGAAAAGGCCAAACATTCAGAAGAGACAGACAACTCTGACCTTGAAAAAAAACAGAAGGGAAAAATAACGACCACTGTCAGCACTGCTAAGAGCTAAACTGCCCCCCAAGTAAACCGTTCTAGTCCAGCTGAGATATGGTGTGAGTCAAACTGTACTAAGTGGTACACAGTGGCCCTTCCCCAAATGGACCTGAGAGTGCTCACAAGCAGAGGTATTCCATTTGACTCTAAAGCTTTGCTTTAATTGTCACATAGAAATGTCAGGAGATTTGGAGACTGCATGCAAAAACCTAAGATGCAGGAGGAACCAAAGCTGGAATTTTCCCATGGTGACAAGGTCAGAATTGTCACAGAATCTGTGCTTTCCATAGCCAGGCAGGACACTGCATTAGTCCCTCTGGAAGACTGTTCCTCCAGCAGGTACTGGCACAGGTTCAGCGGGAGGGCAAGGGCCCGAGTGCCATCCACAGGGCTGCTCCATCAGCTCCCTCTGGCTGCAGCTGGATTTCCTGACATCTCTCAAGTGCAGATAGCTCAACCCTTCTCAGACTGCTGCCTCAGACACAATCAGCAGACAAGATGACGCAGCAAAAATATTCCAGTTGTAGGCTAGGTGTAAGTCCTTACAAAAGAGCCTGGCAAGTCGTGAAGCTGCCTGAAGGGGCCCTGAACTGAGCAGGGATGCGACTGCCAGGCTGATGAGAAGGGATTGCTCCAGTAGCCCCACGGCCCAGGCACCAGCCCAGCTCAGAGCAGGGACCCACAACCCAGAGTAGTTCCACAAGAGGCACTACCGCACGTGGCCTGGGCCATTGCAGATGAAGACATCTAAAACACTGTTGGTCAATGAATATCAGACAGTGACGTCTATAATGCTGGTTATGTGTCAATTGGAGAAGAGAGTAATAGGGAAGCAGCAGCTCAAGTTCTCTGGATTTTCAGATGCTGGAAGGCTGAGCCCCACCCTACTGTGGCTATCTGATCAGTACAAATCACGCTTTATTGCCTGCTATGCAGTCTGCGTATAGGAGCCGGTGTCTCAACTGAGGCAGTCAAGAATCTAGAGCTAGCCAGAGAGACAGACCCTTGGAAGAAAAGCCAAAACCAGTCTCTATGAAGCCCTGAAGGGGCTTTACAAAACCTCAGAGTTAGTAGGTCATAAAAGCAATACCAAAGAAGAAAAAAAGAAAAAAAAAATAACCACAAACCCCTAAAATTTAGTTGGACAAACAGCCACAGTAAAAAAGTTAGTAAGATTTATTGCTTAAAACTGTCCCTGGTTAGGTGAATGGCTAGCAGGAGGTTCCCACCGGATCAGTCTGCCAGCTCATCTCTCACCAGCACAGGGAATCGCTTGCCTCCTTCACAGAGCTGTGTGTAAATCGCCCGATACAGCTGAGCTGCAGAGGCCTCTGGGTAGAGCCTGGACTTCAGGACAGGCAGGAGTTCTGCCATCATGACCTGGGCAGGAGCAAAGGAGACATGTCACCAGAGCCAGTGTGCACTTTATGATTCCATGAAGTGAAGTGGCTGAATAACAAGTGAAATCTAACCATAGCAGTATGACTAATAACATGCTAATTGATAGGCAGCTACTTTCTTTTGTTATATTTAACAAAGGCACAGTTGTTCATCCTCTGCTCATGAAGTACACCAGCAGCCACCCTGCGTTCCCCCCAGAGCAGCAAGATAAACGGCAGTGCTTTTCCTCTGCTGCAGAGATGGTCCAGCGCTGGGATGAGATCAGCATCCTGCAAGAAGCTGATGTTGAATCAGGAGCTCTGCAACCACACAGCGAAGCGCTTACTCACCCAACAGTAAGTCCAACCCTTCACTCATGACTGTTCCTGTCACCTCCCAGTTGGGCCACATTAATCCAAGACAGGTGGGCAAGTGGCCAACTCCAGCCCAAACAAAACAAAGCTGCACGCTTCCCCAGCAGCACAGGCTACAGGGGATGCTAAAGCTGTCCAACACTCCCCAACCTGGCCTCTGGTTTATTATTTTCAGCTGGCATCAGCTAATGGAGCCTGAGCAGTCTGCACATTAAAAATCCACCCAGCCTAGTGTACACACTGCCTTCCCAGAAGAGTGGACACTGAACTGTATGTGTCAGTCACCTCCCTCAAAGCACTTTTCAGAGATGGAAACAAAGGGAGATCCAAACAGAACAGAGAACAGGGTATCTGCAGAGGGTTGCCTTTCCTGTTCTCCATAAATCTCTGCACAGGGGACAGGGAAACAGGACACAGTTGCTAATCTCTGGTAATAGTTAAGAGCTGCAGACACAAAAGCTACCTAAGGGGAAAGCTGGCACGTGAAGCAGCCCTACACTGCTCCACTTCCTAAGAGAGAGACCCTTCTCTTTTCCATCTGCCCAGTCTGCTCCTGATGCATAAGAATAGAAGAAACAGGCTTTCACCACCAAAGACAGGCTAAGAGCTACCAGGACTCTCTATGATTATTGGCATTCCTCCATGGAAAGGCAACAGACAGGCTTGGCCCAGAAATAAATACCCTGGGAAAGGCTGTATGTATCTTATACCAAGTCCATTCACTTTACCTGTCCCAAGAATTTCACTTATCTTGCACATTGCACAGAGCTGCTTCAGATACTCAGAGCTCACCAGTCACTTATTTAGACACATACGCAGAGGACACTGAGTCAGTCAACAAAGCATCACGCAGCAGGCTTTGGTCACTACTTCATTTTGGGCAGACAAAAATCCAAACCCTCGTAACTCATAATTCACGATTATAGTGCTAAAATCCCATTTGAAGACAGGCAGCAGTCTATCTTCAGCTAGAGTGTGGAATGCAGCCAGTTATGAATAACTCTTCCCTAGCTTACTAAAAATTACTTTTCCAAAGCCTCTATCACTCAAGTCAACAGCAAAGGTTTGGTCAAAAGAGTAGATGTGATTTCACAGATCTTCTCTGCCCTCTGCTGCTGTTGGTTGAGAAGAACAAATGATCCCTGTGCAGCAAGCACTATGCTCGGGCTGGTGCAGAGACTGAGCTCCTACCGTCTTCTTATAGTCAGTTTCAAAACGGTAAAATCAAGACTAGCAGCACAGTAGTTTGAGATTTAAAAGGGAAGGAACAGACAGCAGAGGAGTTCAGTAGCTGGAGGTCACAGAGGAGAGAATGACAGAGTGGGTGCCCTAGAGGGACTGTAAAGGCGGCCAAACGGGGTCTTCAAGCACTACCAACAACATCCTCCAGTACCAAAAACTCTTTCAGAGTAGCTAAAAAAAAAAAGAAATCTTATCAGAAGAGGGTCAGACATTTAAAGGCCTCTGCTCTGGCCTTGACAAAAAAAGTAGGTCCGTTCATCTACAAAGTAAGCAAGGCACTGATGGGACTTGGACACGAGGCATAAACATAGAAACATCACTGGGAGAACTTGCTGTGCTGCTCCTCCCCCATCAAGACTCCGTAACGCCAGCTGTTGCCCCACAATCGCCCTTTTCTTTCC
>NW_009636976.1:0-6236 GCF_000690535.1 Cariama cristata | reverse complement strand
AGCGCTAACACTTTTAAAGACTCACCTTTTGTAAGGCAATTTCTTGGTACAACATTGACACTTGCAGCTTCAAGGCAAACAGGTCCCTCAGCTCCTGGAAACTGGAGTAACAAAGGAGAGGCACAGCCAGCATGCCAGGACTGTCACACGTCTGTCCCCTGGGAGGAACACAGGCCGGAGAGCAGCTTCCTATGTCCCCAGTGCAGTCTGGGCGCAGCCTCATCTGGGAGTCCACAGCTGCCAGGGTGGAAGAATTGGCAGGAGGCAGACATACACAAGTTAAATCTGTACTTGCAGAATTTGTGACCTACTTACTGTTCCTAGAAATAAATGACTAATGACATTGTGTTAGTCAGGGTAAGCTCCTCACCCATGGCACAATCAGGACATCTTAACTTATGGCATGCAGTCTCCCCCACCTCTCAACAGCTCCCTCACCAGCCCTCCTGAATTGCAGCAGTTAAAAGTCCCAAGCCTCTCCTGAACACAGACGGGTGGCCAACAGATACCATGGCTTTGTTTGCCACCAGAGCATTTTACACGCTACATTACCATTAAGGATAACCAGGAGAAAAACTATGTTGGTCCACAGTGTTCTGTGCACAGATGGCAAATACTGTTCAAGCACAGCCGGCCACATTCATACCTGACTACAAAAACAGGGGCTGGCTCACCTGCTCGCAGAAGCTGCAGCTTATGCAGGCACTGGGAAACTGCGGTTTGCAAGCCCTCCAAGGTTAGAAGGCTTTCATACTCACTTTGCAGAGTGGGATGGTCTAGAAGAGAAGCAGAAGAAAACCAGCAGGCATGAGCATACTGAAAGCTTCCTCCCCAAATACCAGTTTCTAGAGTGGCCTTGGGTTCACCAGCCCTCATTTTAGGTAGAGAATGCTCCTGTCCCTCCTGCCCAGCACAGGCCAAGAACACAAGACACACGGAACTGGAGCCCACTGACATCACCCTTATTCCATCTTCTGCCCCCTCCACCCCCCCTTTTTTTCCTCCTTACTTGCGGGCTCAGTTTCCACATATGGACTTAGAAGGGAAGGGACATCCTGGAGGACCTTTAATTCTTCCTCTATCTCTGCAGGACTGAAGGTTGGCATCGGTGAACAAAACTTGAACAGCAGCAGCTTAAGGAAGGTTTCACACCAGCAGCTCTGTGCACTACCCCGAGCCCTGGGCCAGGCGAGCTGGAATCAGGGGCTGAGCCAGAGGGCAAGCAGCCCATGAGAGGAGGACGGTGAGGACGGCACAGCTGCATATGGCATCTTTGCCTTGTGCCCTTGTTTGTCTAGATCAAAAGTTTTATGACTACTCAAGAGCTACACTATGGAAAAAAACAATTCCTAGAGACCCAGCTGGAATTCCTGTTATTGGAGACATAACTCTCTCCAGATGGGAGCACGCTGCAGAGCGATTGCACCCGGTGCCTGCTGTACCACACCACATGCTCACGGAATGGGGCAGCGAGCTGAGAAAGGATACGGTTGTCTGGATCTTCTCTATGAAACGGTTCCTTGCAGCTGCTGCATCTGCACTTGTTTGGCAGAGACAACATCTCTCCCGTGCCCTGAAAATTCAAAAGGGGCAGGAAGCGGAGGAGTTATGCTCCATTATAGCAGACAGTGCTCACACTGAGCTGCAACACACCAATATGATATACCAGCGCTTCAAATACAAGCACTTCCTCACCCCTCTCTTTTACAGGTTATTTGCTAGCCATTCCCCCCTCATTTTCGACAGCTGGTATTAGATCAACAAGGACACCCTGCAGCAAGCATTAGACACTGCAAAACATCTATGTTATTTCTCTCACCTTGTTGCGAGGGGAAGGATTTACAGTCATCAGAAGAGAAACAACACATTTCTACAAGCATAATGTGAACTTGCAGCACATCACTAATTCTGTTGTATTGCCTTACCTATTGTTTTTATCCCATAGGAAACAACAAGTCTTCCCTTCCTTTTTTGAGAGGTAAGTCATTTGCATCTCTGTACATTTACTCTGTTAGTAAATGCATACAAAAAGAAGAGCAGACAGGAGAAATTTTTGCTCTAGCTTTTACCGCAGGGATTCCTTCATATGCCAAACTTCCTCAAGACTGTGCTTTAATCCTTTTATTTTGGACAGTGGGATGTTTGACAAGAAGCGTGACCCCAGTGCGTCAGCATCAGGGATGTAAAACATAGAGGTTTAAGGACAGTATCGTGAGCAAGCTGGCCAGGACCATAGCGCTACCAGAGAGGTGCACTTCACTTACAGAGTTCAACATCCCCACCAACGCACAGTCCCCATAACATCCTTTAAGTGAAAGGCTGCTTTAAAGAGCCAGTTCCTCTCAGCCAGTCTCCCAAAACCTGCCACAATAAGCAAGAGCCATCAGGAGGAAGCTTAAAATAGTTATGTGGCACGTGACTGTCTAACCCAAGCATGCTTGTGTCTTCTCTCCATCCAAATGGATCTTTTAAATCATGATAGAAACTGCAGTTTTCAGAAACACATTATGCAAAGTAATAGCAAGGTTAACGGAACAGAAAAGAACAGAAGTTACCAGGCAAGATGCATTCCCTCTATAAGAGATCTTTAGAGCAAAGGTTATTTTCAATCTGTCACTGAGTTGAACATAATAGTGAAGAGTGTAAAATTACACCAGAGTGATTAGGATGCTGAAACACTCAATTTACAAGTGAAAATTAAGGGAATCAAGTCTTTACAGCTCACTGAAGGGCAACTAACAAATTGGTGTCTGATAAATGACAGTTCCCAAGAGAAGGAGGACTTCTTGAGGGTAGCACAAGGAGCTATAACTAGATTTAAGATAGGGTTTAAGCTTAATATCTGGACAAACTGCATAATGAGAACTCTGCTGAATTACGGCAATATTTCTCAAAGGAAATGCTGGGAAACCCTTCCAGTGAACTGGAGAATGGACCAGAGCACCAAGTTCACCAGAAACCCAACCACCTGCACAATCGGTGCAGCAACATTCTAACTGGCTGTGTTTAAGAGAGTTCGTCAGAAGGAATCAGCCTCAAACACAGCCACAGTGCTTCCAGGTTAGAGAGGTGCCCCAGCAGAGCAGTTCAGGTTAGCAACCAGTTGGGAAACTTTCATTGCACAGGGTATACAGGCACCCCCCCACAGGGGGTCCTGTCTTCAACGAGTACATGGTATCAGGATCGACTTCTGCAGCACTGTTAAACCCACAATTAAAGCATTCCAGTACCTTTACAACTCACGATTAACAGGGATTAGCACTATGAAAAGAAAAGTAACACTAGTGGCTAGAATAACATGAAAACAGCCTTGCAGAGACATGCTGTATGGGACCACTCCTCCTGCTCTGAGTTCAGGCCCCACACACTGTGGGGTCATTGCCTACCCGTGACTCACAAACCAGCCAGGGTTTGTGGCAGAGGGTAGTTCTGGACTGGACTGATTAGGCTGGGCTTACCTGGAGTTCCTGGAATAGGCTTTCCTGTATGGAAGGGGAAGCTTCAGCTGGCATCTGCAAAAGAAGAGAAGCATCAATCCTGACTGCTGAAGAGCAGTGGAGCTTTGTCTTCAAAGAGAGAAAATTACATTTTGTCTAAATTTGAAATCAATTTAGCTGTAATGTCAGCAACCCTGAAGATTGAATCCACCACTGCCTTCAGCCTGTCCTCAAGGAAGGAGGATCAGTCTTGGTCATTCATTTCCACAAGTGTCACTGAGCTGGCTTGGGAGAGCTCCTGCACCCTACTGTCAGCCTTCAGAGGTTCATCCAGGGTGAGAAGCTGGGAGCAAAGCCCTGACAAGGCAGAGTATAGACGTGGAAACAATGTCAGGAAAGCTGATTAATACAGATGTGAGAGTAAGCAGATGTCCCTGACTTGCCATACCAGAGCGTGACCAGGCAGCTTTGCTTAGCACCATATCCCACCCAAAGAAACAGGAAAGCAACATTTCAGCTTCTATGGGAACACGCATCTTAACTCCAAAGCAGAATAATCCCTAACTTGTTATTGCACAAACATGTGGGTTGGCAGTTACAGCTAGAGTCACATGCAGACCATGAATGCAATACCACAGTTGGGATTTTAAGTAAATAAACATTTGAATCCAGATTGCTGTTCCTCCAGCAACTGTCACTCAGCGTCCTGTGTCCATTCCAACACCACATGAACAGTGATAATTTTCTCCCTGCACAAACACAAGAGCTGGGTTGTGGCAGCTGAGAACTATTTCTCAAATTTTTTCAGGGACAGGCACATAGCAGATCTGAATGTCACCGTTTCTTTAAAGCAAAGAGTACACAGAAAAGAATACAGAAATTATTTAAACAAGACAGACTGGTCTGAACATAAAGCTTATCTTCTAAGTATTATTTTGCCACTTTTCCACAGAGAATCTCAGTAAAACCCACTTTGTAATTCTTCCTACACCAAATACTTGAAACAACTGTGTACTAGTCAATACTGATTTGTGTAGTTACACAGACAGTATCTTACAGGTTAAAGGGGATAGTATTAAACCCAGATGCCATCTCTCCAAACAGCATGGGGCAGAAGAGAGAGAGAGAGACAATTCATGCATTACATATTATCATTGTGTAAAAAACAAAAAAAAAAAACCAAAAAAAAGGTTAAAAAAAATCAATAAACTATAATAGAAAGTGCACTCAGAGGAAAACTAAGGTTCAAGAAAGCTCTACAGAGACAGCTTTCCAGAACAGTCACAAGGGAATAAGAATTATCAAACATCTTAAAAGACTTTCAAAGTCCCAGCCATCCAAGAGTAAGCCCTTAAAACAACAACACTTACTCAATCACAATAAAGGCTTTTAAGCTGTAAAGGATCCATCCTTTTGGGAAGGATGTGAGGAGTGGTGAAACCAAGCTGCGTCCTACAGAGCAGTAGGAGAGACCACGCTTTGCAGATGCGCTACTCCATGTCGAGCAGAACAAGAGAGGTGCCCACCTTTGAGCACTTACCCCTTTTCCTGCACGGTGACTGTCCGAGGTGAGGTGCTCCTTCCCAATGCACCTTCAGTTGTAGGGTCCTCCTTTTTGCTGGACTCTCCCAGGAAACCGCAACTTTTTTTCCCTGCATCAAATAACCACTTGCCAGCAGCTACACAGTTCTTTCCCCCAGCTGAATCCCCTACAGAAAATCTTTGCCGCTCCTTCAGGGTAGATTTGGACAAGCCAGGTGTCTTTCGGCGTTCAGCTGGAGCACAGGCGCCTCTGTCACTGGCACTGACTGCTGTCCTGTGATTCCTTCCTTGTTTGCAAGCTACCCCTTTTGAGGAGCTGTTCCCAGCTGTCCTGGGACCTTGAGAAACACATCTGGCTGGGGCTTTCCTTTGCACTTTTTTCACATCTGGGTCAGTCCTATAAGGGGCTCTTAGCTGGTATGGAGAGGGCTTCTTCAAAGAGGCAGGCTTTTTGCTTACAGCTCTCTCCTTTGTGCTCTCAGGAACATCCTCAACAGGTACAGGCACTTGCTCCTCTTCAGCATTCTTGGGAGCAAGTCCCTCACCTGCAGATTTCTCTCCTGTAGCTCCCTGGGCCTCTAATGGAGTTTTCAAGATGCTTTTCCTAACTTTCAGTGCCTTCTCTAAGGCCCTGTTCAGCAGCTCCAGCTCCTCCAGCTCCTTGGGTGAAGGCCTGTTCTCTGCAAGAGAAGACGTATCAGAAGATCCAAACCTGGATCTTCCCCATTTGTCTCTACGCTAACCTGCTCTTCCAGGTGCCACAGAAGGAAATCGAACCCACTGAATGGTGCAGTGGGTATTTTGGCCACTCTCCCACAGCAACTACATGGAGGATGCAGGCAGGCTTGCCAAAAGCCTTGAAGGCCCAGGATGGATGTGAGTCGCAGGAGAAGACACTTCTCCCGAGTCAACCTCCCCTTCATCAACAAGTGACAATCACACATCTCGGTCAGGCCAGCAGACACTTCACCATTGCCCTTGGTTACAATGGCACAAACCTAAGCTTACACTGAGGAGGAAAGCGGGAGGAAAAACACAGAGGAGGGCTTCAAGTCGATGCAGAACACTGGAAGGACTTCTAACACTGAAGCTGGCCCAAGGCCTGTGACATGAGGAGACACCGGGCCGAGAGGGAAGCGCTCACCATGTCCATTGCTGGAACCGGCCTCTGGCTGCAACTGCTCTTCTTCCTCACTGCCCCTGGGGGGGAGGAAACACAGCGCCAAGGGCCAGCATTGCTGTACACGCACGGGTTCA
>NW_009636975.1:9830-17039 GCF_000690535.1 Cariama cristata | reverse complement strand
ATTCCTTATCCCCCAAGTGGTCCACCCATCAAATCAATGTGTCTCCAATTTAGAGACAAGGATGTCATGCATGGCAGTGTCAAATGCCTTGCACAGTTCCTGGTACATGACATCAATTACTCTTCCTTTATCTACCAATGCTGTAATCCAGTCATAGAAGGCCATCAAAGCTGTCAGGCCCAATTTGCCCTTACTGAAGCCATGCTGGCTGTCCTGAATCATGTCCCTGTCCTCCGTGTGCCTTAGCATAGTTTCCATGAGGATCTGCTCCATGATCTTGCTGGGCAGAGGTGAGGCTGACTGGCCTGGAGTTCCCTGGTTCTTCCTTTTTAAAAATGGGGGTCATATTTCCCCTTTTCCAGTCGGTGGGAACTTCCATGGACTGCCACAACTTCTCAAATATGATGGACAGTGCCTTAGCCACTTCATCCACCAGTTCCCTCAGGACCCGTGAATGCATCTCATCAGGTCCCATGGACTTGTGCACCTTCGGGTTCCTTAGATGGTCTTGAACGTGATCTTCTCTTACAACGGGCTTTTTTTGGTAATATGAACGAACTCCTTTTAATGCTGTTATAAGCACTGATACTATTTTGGTAAAAATTTCATTCATATTGTGGGGTACAGGTATCAGCCTAGGTTCAAAGTGAGATGCTGCTGACTGGAAAGGGTGAACTGCATTGGTTATGATGTGGGCTGCTGAATGCAAGTAGGAGTGGGGTAGGAATGTACACATGTGCAGAAACATGGAGATACAGAAATCATATGTGGACTATACAAATAGTCCCCTTACTCAGTAGGTCTTGGTAGCATGGGATAGCATGTAATACAAAAATAAGGGATAACGTAATTTAGAAAGATTGTTTCATACATTTTTGAGTGATGTGATCACTGATACTAATTCTGTTCTGTGCTGTGGACTGATCCTATTGAGCATGGTGCTCGTTCACAGCTGTCGGTCAGGCTCTTAGACTGTGATTGGTTAGTCATGGGATTGTGTTCCTTCTGGAGAAGAGGTTCGAAGTAATATTTAAATAAAATAAATCCATTTTTCATGTAGAAGAGTGGATGTGCATGCACATGTCTGTAGGACAAAGCTGATAGACCTGATTTAGGCTAGAGGTGTCAGAGGATCACGGAGCACAGTTGGGGATTTTATGGCTTTATAATTTCTGTGAGCACTAGGCAGGGTGCTGCCTTCTTTTAGACTGGAGAGGATTTCTTCCTGTGCTGTCAAAATGAGTCAAGATGATAGAATTTTATAAATACATACGTTTATGTGTATACAATCTTCCCCAAAATATGCAAGGCCCCTAGGTTGTTCAGGTAATTATTCTAGACTGAAGTTCTTATGATGCAGTAGATGATAGATGTCTAGTATCAATACATGTTTTATAGGAAATTCATGTACCTTTACAGTGACCATATCCAAAAGGGTAACAGGAATGAAGCTCCTGAGGCATCTTCCTTGCTACAATGAAGAGATAATGACTAGTATTTCCTTAAATATTTTGAGAGTATGATTCTGTGGGAGAACATACTGTCTGGGAAGTTGGCATGAAACGGTGTGGAAAGGACTGTGTGACAGCAACCCTCACAAAAAGTTACTGCAAGTATTGGGGCTAGTGAACAATAGAAAGATTTCTGTTTCCTATTTGCCAATGTATTTGTTTGTGTTTTTTGTCTTAAGACAGATGTATAAGTAACGTAGATGTATAAGTAACAACTGAAGTCCTTCTGATCTTTCCACCTTACTGACTTAAATGTATTTTGGATACAGATGAATGATCTCTCTCTTCTACTCTCTGTATGGACCGTGATTCTTGCATTTTGGTTGTATACTACCCCATTTTTCTGTTCACTCCCATGGCATCCATGCCCTGGTGAGCAGGACATCCTGTAGCCTTTGGAAATTGTTCAAGAACTGTAGGATGAGGAGGAGTCCAGCCGTCCTCTTTATAAGCTGTAGGTGGTTATGCACAAAGTTAGTTGCTACTGCTTATTCCATTGTCTTTTATATACCAATTCGCAGTAAAGCACACTGGATTCTGAAAGGACAAAGACCCCTGAAGTTTTTTTCCACTGTCAGCTGTAGGTAAGACCTCAGAGCTGGATTCAGATTACTTTATTTGGGTTTATAATTAGGCACATGAAATGAAATGTTGAAAGCTAGCATATGGCTAGTTTCCAAGAGATGTCTCATGAGTCAGGCTCTTCAGATCCACAGAGATACAAAGTCAGATAGCCTTGGGCTATCTGTGACTGTTGAATGTAGAGTCTTTCTAGTAATGAACTCTTTTCATACTCTGCCATAAAGGTCTTTAATTGTTAGATCTGTCACTTACTGTTTGTAAGCTCTAGGAAATGTAAACATATTTATGGGAAAAGGAAAGTACATTATATGTAAGCAAAACATAATACTTCATTAATGGACAAAAACATGCTAGATGTTTTACATGGGAGTATTACAAAATGTCACTATGCACAGTTCAGTTAATCTATCTTATTATATACGTAAGGACTGGATAATATTTAGGAAATTTCCTTATCCTGGTAATTTGATCCTCTATTTTGATTAGATGAATATTGTTTTTTTTTCATGGAATCTTAGTAAACTCCATAAATCTAAGACAGATGTTTTAAAAGTATGTAGGCTTGATGAGATACTATTATGAAACAGAAATGTAGTCTGATAGTTTTTAAGAGGAAATGTACTTTTTTTTCCTTTCCTTTTTTTTTTTTTTTCCAGAAAGTAAGTTAAACTATGTACAGTCATACCCTTGGAAGACCTGAAATGGTGTCTATTAACACCTCCTACCCCCCCAGTCTGCAGCTGGGAATCAATGAGTTATGTTCTTTTACCAGATATTGTTTAACTCTATTGTAATATAAGATGATTTCATTGATTTATGGTCTGAGAGATCCGTAACAGAGGATCATAAAAGAAGATAGAGAAACAATCATGAGATTTTTCTTATTTTTTATTATCGAATATGTCAAATAGATTAATCCTAAACTCATTCTCCATAGTCAGGGCAGAAAGACACAGTCTAGAAGAGTTCTTTAAAGCATTAATGTAAGAAAATTTTTAAGATTGTTGCTAAATGTCCCCATATATGGACTGAGATTTTTATATATAGAAAATTGTGGGTTTTTTTCTTAGTCAGAAGAGACAATGTGACTTCTGCAAATGAAGATCTAAGGGAAAAAAATTAAACTATGAAGTATTCCTTCCAAGGACTTTTTAAATTAGTTTTTTCCCTCGATATCTGTTTTCCATTAGTTATTTTATAACAAATCCAAATGGGACACCTGAAATCTTTCATTCAAGAAAAAAGAACAACTCATCAAATATAGAATACATAATGGAGAACAGTTACTAAAATAATGAAATGAAATTAGTTACTCTGAATGGAAAAACGTTTTTCAATTCATTATATTTGTATGTTCATTTTAGGTTATTTTGAAAATCTTACAGTAGCAACTACAAATGAAAAGACCTTATGGAGTATTAGAGAACAGACTTTTTCAGCATAGAAATACAGTAGATACCTGATGTACTCAAAATCCCATTCTATCTGCATTAGATATTATTTATGTATCATTTAAATGAGTTTTTCAGAGCAGTTATGTCTGAAAACACAAAAAAGTGTGTCTGCATGTTTGTATTTTCCTTAGGTGTTGTGACTAAAAATAAACAATTCTAGGACATTAGCATGTGCATGAAAAGTGACAATTGCACTGGCAAATAATAAACATTTCATAATTAGATTGATGGTTACTGAACATTGATTTATACTTCTACTTTTTGGATTCTGTCTTGTTAGGTCTTAATCCTATACAAAGAACTCGTAATAGCTGAAAGTTAAAGAAAAAAAAATTGGCAACTACTTTTTAGATGAGCAATTTCTAAATTTTATTGAAGAAATTAAAATTTGTCTGATATGGGACGCTTGAAAATTTGTTAAGGGATTAATATGAACACAGTATAAAAATCTACCGTTTTCAGAATATTAACATTAATGCCCATCTGGGTAATGGCAGTAAAAACACTATAGCTGCAGTAGTGCTCCTAAACAGAATACTGTGTGTGCTATAAGTTCTATATTTTATCGTTGCAGCTATTAATAATTACACTCAACTAGGGAAGAATTTTTAAAGCACAATGTTGTCTCTAAAGTGCTCAATTACTATATATTGGTAGCAACAAAAAAGCCCACAATGTAGTTTCATATTTGTTCAATTGTGAGCTTGTTTTAAATTTCCTTTTCCCTTCAGGACAGCTGCCATATTAACTTTAAGACCTCACCCTCATCTTCCGTGGCTCTGGATGGAGGAACTCCTTGAAAGCTATGGAAGAGTGGCTTGCGGTACTCAGGGTCTGGGTTGAATATCACTGTATTGAACAATAAAATCTAATTGATTGCTGTGTCCTAGAACTTAATGTTCCACTTTTGCTGGACAATGAAAGCCGTATCTCAGAAAAACCCTAGACATATAAGGAATTATTGTTCTTTTATTCATGAATTTAAGAGCAGTAATACTCTTCCAGAGGAAGAATATTCCATCCAGAGTGACATGGAATAGTGTCCCTATGATGTTTGTCAAATATTAGAGCAATAATCAAGCAAAATATTTGCTAACACTGTTGAATCAATAAACCAAGATGTTCTTAATAAAGCTCTTTTCCAAATATCAGTTAAAAAAAAAAAAAATTAAAAATCATGCCTTTGGCTTTAACCTCCAGCCAAACACAAAGTATGAGCAAGTATAACATCCAGTGTGAGGTACAATCAAATACTCAAAAGAGGCTGGAGACTTTTGTGCACAAAATTAGAATAGTTCGAGAAAGTGCAAAGAGGATTGTCTTTGGAGAATAAAGTTCTGAGTTATGTCGTGTCCCGTGAGCTGAATTGTAATAGCATTTATATGCCTTGGATGACGCTCAGGTCTTGATATTAACTGATCTGGGCACCCTAGCTCTCACATTTCCAAGGTGAGATTCATCTCAAGCTAACGTAGAAGTTTAAAATACCTCAGATGATATGTACTCCCAAAATACTTACACCTCTCCATTGACTGTACAGGGAGTCTAGCCTGGATGGAGACACTGCACTGCCCACGGCTGAAATTAGACATGATGAAGCCCGTCTTTTTCTCCTTGTTTCACCAGGCCAAAGTGCTTCTGAGCATGCATGTAAACTTCCGCTCAGACAACACAAGAAACTTAAGTTATATCTTGGGAGGGTATAATTTGAATAATTTTTGGAAAAATATATCGAATTTCTGCTTAAATTTCCATTTTAGGCTGTCTGACTATGGCCTTGTCACTTAAAACTTTATTTGTTTAATGGAAAAATATATCGCTTGAAATAATTTTATATTAAATTATAATAATTTCGTTTTAAATAGATCAGTCATCAGAATGTTTCAGTGTAACAGTTGAGTGCCAATGGAAGGGAATGGAGTGAGTAACGTTTTACCAGGCTTTGAAGATGTTCCATAATAACTTCATCAGATTTTCAAAATTCATTATCACAGGCAAAGTAGTCTTCTTACTTTTCTCTTTTTAATCATTCAATATGAAACATGTATTCAAAATGTTTACCAGGCAATGTTTGTTTATAATACAATGAAGTTAGTAATGAGCTTAATGAATGTAATAACTTCAGAGCGGCTCCATATAACATGATTATGGAACACATAGTCTTTTATCTGATGTTTGGTTATTTTATCTTGAAGAGGAGCTTTCACAGCGTGCTCTCTTCTATCAATGTTTAAACCTTCTACTCTCAGTATGTAGGAAGACTGAGCAAATAAAAAGGTAGCATTCTTAGACTACTCAGTGAAAAGGATCTGAATCATTGTAGTTGGCAATCTCTTGTTAAGACTTTATTCTTGGGCTTATTCCCTTACTCATCTATATTTGTTTTTCCTTCTTCCATCCTTTTTATACTCATCAATTTGGGTTTCATTCAAGCTATTTTCTTAGCTCAGAGTGACAAAAATATTTTGATACAGGGTTCTGTGGCAAACTCCTTGTGGTCCCTCAGAACTTAAGGTGTTTGTCAAATTTTTCCTGCACAGCAAGAGCCTTCTGAACTACTCTTATTCATTCAGTTTTCCTGACCCTCCTGAAGGCAGCTCCGTCAGTCTCATTCAGCTTCCCAGGGACATACCCTGTTACCCTGAACAGTTCTCAGGAGGGCGTCTAGGGGTGCTTCTATATCTTTATAGCGTGAAAAAGAGCTCACCCAAAAACAACTCATTTGAATTCATTCTTATCCGAAGCAACATTAAGGTAAAATGCAAATGAAAGTATTCTCAGGATCCAGAATAAACAGCCATTTACACGTGGTTATGGAAACAGGTGAAGAAGGGAGAGAAAAATCATGCTTGATCTAATGACTTTAAATGAGAAAATGAGAACCATTTCACCCTCCCCTTCTCCTTCTCTCTCCCCAGTTCTGAACCCTTTCCTGGTAGATGATGTTAGCTGTTATAAATGGTCTCTTATTTCAAATTCCACATGAAGAACAGGCAATTTAAACTTTTCCTGTGAAACTTACATTTAGTTCTTCTCTAAGAGATACTCTGGCCTTTCTTATCGAGTGTAATATGTATTGTTTCAGTTCATTGGTAATGCAAATAGTCTTGTTGTTAGACCAGCTGTCCCCTTATATTTTGTTGAGTTGTCCCCTAACTTACATTTAGCTATAAATTCTTCCTTCCCTGAGTGGTGACCCGCAGCTCCAGCTCCACAGGATGCAGTGAGTGTCCATTTGACTTTACTTTCCTCTGCTCCTGACACCGAATTCCTGCCAGCTCTGACTCTTGTCTCTCTTTTCCACGAGCAGTTTAATTCACTGAAATGGCACACCACACACGTCCCAGCTGGAGGGGGGGCGGGGAAGTGGATAATTTTCTGCCATTTTAATGAATTAAATCAGATCACAGACAGTCCAGCAAGAATCAAAGTTGATACATGTGAGGAGGAACAATGCAGAAGCAAAGGATTGAGGAAGGAGTAGTCAATGCAGGAGGAGGAGGAATAGAAAAGAACGTCACTCTTCTTTTAGGCAGCAGCCCCTTGTTGGAGCATCTCGTCTTTGTGTGAAACTGCAGGCACAGTATGCATGCTTCAGCGGCCCGTGTGCCCTCTAATGCCGCTTACAGAGCTCTGCGTTTACGAACATGCATTGCAACTCC